>NC_050577.1:192890745-193000745 GCF_011100635.1 Trichosurus vulpecula | reverse complement strand
GGTGGTCCAGAAGAGGGGAGGATTTGGGGAAAGCTAATGAGATCTGTGATGCAGATCATGACATCCCTGTCTTCCCATATTGTGCTCCTACAGCTCATTGGCCACTGCCCCAGAGCCCAGAGCCAGCCAGCATGTACTGAGGCAGGTGAGGGGCTCTGGCTGCAGCCACCAGGTGATCCAGAAGTACACATAGTTGTATATTCTAGGGAAAGGGAAGGAGGTATTTTCCTAACAGTACGAGCACAGCTGCTGATGTGTGTGTGCATCTGTGTCTGTGTCTGTGTGTCTGTGTATGTGAGGTCAATGGTTAGGTTAAAATTGCCCTGAAGGGCTCATGCCAAGGCACAAAGGGAGAAACTGGGAATTCACACAGCCTTGGGAGAAGGTGGAGTGAGGGAATGTCGCTATGTTGGAGATAATCCAGGAGGTTGGCTATTGAAGGCAGAACAGGATGTGATCCAACTGCCCACCCTCCATTTTGTTAATCACAGTCCTGCTGCAGCCCTTGTGAGGCTGGGTCCCTACTTTGGAGACCCCTGGAATAAGAAATGGAATCCATGTTGGCTTTGTTCTCTTCTGCCTCCTAGGTAATGAATATTCTTTCATTTTAGGGAAAAGGGCTTTTTTTTTTTCTAAATCCCCCTTCTATTCTTATTCCTGGAAGTATCTATGCCTAAACCAGGGGTGGGGAACCTGGAGCCTCAGGGCCATGTGTGGCCTTGAGGCCACAGGTTCCCTACCCTGATCCTAAACCCTTGGGCATGGTGGTTGTCCCTATAGATAGAAGTCTTTGTAGTTGGCTGGCTAGAACACGAAACTTTTTTTTTCCTTTTTGGAAGGGGGAAGGCAGGGCAATTGGGGTTAAGTGACTTGCCCAAGGTCACACAGCTAGTAAGTGTGTCAAGTGTCTGAGGTCATATTTGAACTCAGGTCTTCCTGACTCCAGGACCGGTGCTCTACTCACTGCGCCACCTAGCTACCCCAGAACACGTTCTTTTAGAGGTTAACAGAACCATAGGGTGATAATTCAGAGCTGGAAGTGATTATAGAGGCCATCTTGTCCATCCTCTTCATTTTACAAATGAGGAAACTAGGGCCAGGGATAGTAAGTAATTTGCCCAAGATCACCCTCTAAGCATCAGAGGCAGGATTTGAATTCAATTCCTCTCATTCAAGAATCCTTGTTCTTTCCACTGTATCACATGCCTTCCAAAGGAAAGTGAGACAAAAAGAAGTTAGAATTTTCCAGGGGGCATATTCCAGGGACTGCTACCTCATAGTCATATGGGGGACTACTCTGCTCCCCATGCAGGGATCTGATGGTAGAGACAAATTCTTCTCTCTCCTCTAAAAAAAAATCACTTGCCCTCCTTTACCTTCTATCTCTGGCTCCCAGATAACCTCCTGTCACAAATGAAATTTAAAAAAGGGGTAAATTGAGGCAATTCTCCAAGCAAGATATCATTTGTTAACAGGGGTATGCAACCTGATAATAAAGGATGGGTCTAATGGCCCTGCCTCTGGCCAAGAGATCTTGAATTGAGGTTGCAATACAATTTTATAAGCATAGAACAAAGAACAGAACAAAAATCATGTAATTGGCCAGCCTTACAAAAGTGAGAGATTATTGGTTATATCAAAGAAAGCAGTTATACCCACAGATGGGATGCTGACCGCGTCTCTCTATCTCTAAGAAATGCTTCTGGGAATTTTATGGGTCCTAGCTGCATGCTGAGGTTGCTAATAAGGGGAGGCTTATTGGCGACCGAGGAATTAGGTAAGACCACCTGAATTGTTTAAGATGTGACAAGGTCAGGTAGTCCTAGCTTCTCAGGGATACCCCACAAATCTTGCAGGAAATGCTGAGACAATACTTTATGAGAGTATCGAGAACAGAGTTTTTCTTTAACTAGCAGCAATTGTACCCTTGGTGTCTCTCTTCAGAGAGGGGGAGGATGAACGTTAGCACATATAAACTACTTTGCCCAGAGAAAGAGAAGAAGCCCAGGCTTATTACTTAGAATACAGAGTGGGATGACAGAATAAAATCAAATATAAAATACAGAGTCAAGAATTAATTCCCTCACTGCTCTGAGAATTTGCAATGACTTGACTATTGTGAACTGAAAACATAATTTATTTTGTTTTAATTTTTATTTATTTTATTTTTAATTTATGGAATAAAATAAGCATTTCCATAACATAGTATAATAAAAAAGATGATTGCACATGAAACTGCAAATATGTTATGTACAACTTGCTATTTCTTTTAAATATATAATGAAGTTATCATGTAAATTTCTTTTTTTTTCCTGTTTTTTCCTCTTCTCCCTCCCCAGATAGCTACCATTAGACACAAATGCATATATGTGTAAAATCATTCTATACATACTTCTATTCATCAATTCTTTCTCTGGATGCGGGTAGCATCTGGAAGCATCATTTAGACATAGGGTGAGAAAAAAATGAAACCTATCAGGGAATAGAAATCCTCAACCCAGAAGAGTCCATACTCTGCTAATTCAGGTATTGCTTTTACTGAAGAATCTGTGTTTGGGTGGTAGGAGAAGGGAGTCTTTTGTTTCGAAGGTAGACACAGGGCATGGCATACAGGGATGGTATTTGTTGAGTGGTTTTGAATTTGATGGGCCAGAGGATGGGAATTCGTTATACAGACCAAAAAGAGGGAGGGGGAATAAAAGATGAGAAAAGGGATCAGTAACATGGAGATAGAAATAGAGGTCTATGAACAACACCAAAATCACTTAGTTCAGTGTTCTAGGGAGGTTCAAATAACTGATCATCTTGAAAATAATTCTAATTAGGCCACATTGTTCTGAGTCCTTCCAGAGTCACAGAGATGCTTCATGCGATATTACTGAACCTCAGTAATGTCCAAAAGGAGAGATGTTATTAGGGTTAAGGAAGAGGCAATTTTTTTGTTTTCAATTTTGATTAAAATCCTTAATTTCTTGAAGTTTAACTTCTTTTAGGTCCTATTTAATTTCTTTCAGACTCTGAGTTGGAGAGTCCTATCTATGCTGATTTATATCACCCATTTAATATTCTGGGCAAACTCTCTGCTTGGACTTTATGTTATCATCACATTGCCAACTATCCTTCTCAGTGGAGGGTGAGCCCAGTGGCACTTCCCCTGTGTTTGTCCATCCTTTCAGCCTGCAAGGAGGAGGAGTGCAAAAATGAGCCTATCCCTTCATGCCCTCCACACCGGACATTGACTCCCCGGAAGACAAAATGCTGCACCGAGTATGAATGTGCTTGTAGCTGCTTCAATTCCACTGTGAGCTGCCCCCTGGGCTACCTGTCTTCTTCTGTCACTAATGATTGTGGTTGTATCAGCACCACCTGCATCCCTGACAAGGTAAGGTGCCTGCACCTTCTGTGTTCCTAATATCCGGAATCCGTCTTCCCCAGCCTGATTCCTTGGTTTCCAAATTGAGGATAATCATATAATCAGGACTATATGCTTAGCACTTCTAGGTTCTTGTGGGAGACATTGAATAAATAAGTTGAAGAAAGGGTCCCTTGGCCTTAAGGAAATTAAAGCAAGCACGCTAACCAATTAGGAAACAATTCATTTATTCATTCATCTGGAAGTTACTGAGTGCCTACCACAGGCAAAGCACAATCATATGGGAGATACAGAGAAGTGGAATTTAGGTATTGTTCCTATTGCCCTAGCTTATGAACTGCTTAATAATCTAGGGCAGGGGTGGGGAACCTGCAGCCTCGAGACCACATATGGCCCTCTAGGTCCTCAAGTGTGGATTCAGTCGAAGGAACAGAAGTCTTCCTGACTCCAGGCCGCTCACTCTACCCACTGCACTACCTGGCTGCCCACGGGTAGGAAGGTTCAGTAACAATTTGGTGGATTACTGAATGATAGATTCTCTGAATTTTAGTTTTGGAAGGGATCTCGGTGGCCATCTAGTTCAACCTATACCTGATCTAGACTATAACATATCTGAAAAGCAGTCATCCAGCCTTTGCTTAAATCCTCCTGTGAGGGAATGCACTTCCTTAGGCAGCCTGTTTTATTTATGGCTTGCTCTAAATGTTAGGAAGTTTTCTTAGGATCAAGTTGAAATTTGCCTCTTAGGAATTTTCACACGTTGCTCCTTGTTCTGTTGTGTGGGGCCCAACAGGACCCTTATGACAGTGTGTATGTGTTATCTGAGGACCAGCCTAGTCAAGTTCAGACAGGATCATCTTCACAATGTTGGTTGATGAGTGATAAAAATAGTTGAAAAAAATGATCATGTAGCCCTGAATTGCATCTTTCCCAGTCTAAACTACCTCAGTTCCCTCCACTGATCTTCCTACAACAGAGATTCAAGACTCTTTGCCATCTTGGCTGCTTTCTTTTGGAGTCTTTCCAATTTATTGACATCCTTCCCACACTGTGGTGTCTAGAATTGAACACAATACTCTAGATGTGGTCTGACCCCATCCAAATGAACAAATGAATTTGTTTTTCTGACTGGTTCACATGCATATATCATCTCTCTAATTAGACTCTAAGCTCCTTGAGGGCAGGAATTTTGCTGTGGTTGCCTTTCACTAGAAAGACTACCAGCCAGGGTGCATGTACTCCACAGAGCCTACTGCTCTATAAGGTTATTTATGTGTCCTTTTCAGGGGTAGAGTTGGGAGATGCAGAAAGAGAAAGAGTCTTCTTTGGAAACTCAAACTGATGGTTTGGCATCTTTGAAATTTAGCTAGCATGATTGACTAAAGCTGCTCCATCTTGCCTCTAGCTCATTCTAGGTATAAACAAGTTGAAACTTTTTGCCTCCAGGTTTGTGTGCACCATGGCACAGTGTACCCTGTAGGGCAGTTCTGGGAGGAAGGCTGCAAAACCTGCACCTGCACCGACATGGAGGATGCTGTCGTGGGCCTGCATGTGGCCGAGTGCTCTGATAAGCCCTGTGAGGAGAGCTGCCAGCTGGTAAGTAGGACACCAGGTGGGCATCCCCGGGCTGGGGCAGTAAAACCGGAGAAAGAAAAGACTCTAGGAAGGAGATAAAAAAGGCCTTGAATGGAAAGCCATGTGCATTTTCTCTGTTCAGCATTCTTTTTTTTTTGTTTTTTTTTTGAGGGGGGAAGGCAGGTCAACTGGGGTTAAGTGATTTGCCCAAGGTCACACAGCTAGTAAGTGTGTCAAGTGTCAGAAGTCAGATTTGAACTCAAGTCTTCCTGACTCCAGGGCCAGTGCTCTACTCATTGCGCCACCTAGCTGCCCCTCAGCATTCTTTTAAGAGCTATTAGCAACCATTAGAAGTATAATATAGTGTGCTAGGCAGAGAGGGAGGGACCAAGAAGGCATGTGGGGTAAGGGTTAAGGCTGTAATATGGACAGTAGCTGTGGAAAAAGCAACTAGGCTAGGAGAAGAAATGCTGGGCCATCTTCCCATTATATTCAGCATTAGTTAAATCCCTCTTTAAATTTTGAATCAGTTATGGGATTCCAGAGGAACTAAAGCTGTACTATGATGACTCACGAGGTTTTGGATGTGACCCTAAGTTCTTGAAGGCTACCTTGGGGGAGCATAAGCTCTGGCAGATCTTGGCAAGCTGGAGAAGCTTCCTGGGTAGGTTTAACAATAGACTGTGTTGTCTAAAGACTAGACTAGACAAGTTCAAAGAGAATCATCATCTGTTAGTTGACAAACATTTATTAAGTGCCTACTGCATACCTGACACTGTGCTAAGTGAGAGTTGTTATGAAGGTAAAACCAACAGGCCTTGGCAACAGATTGGATATGGGGAGCGAGAGAGAGAGTGATGAGTTCAGGATGACACCTTGGTTTTGAGTCTGAGGGACTGGGAGGATGATGCTACCTTCAACAGTAATAGGAATGTTAGGAAGAAGGGAGGGTTTGGGAGGAAAAATAGTGCGTTTGATTTTGGACATGTTGAGTCTAAAGCGTCTAAGGGACATCCAGATCAAGATGTCCAATAGGCATTAGAGTGTTGTTTGCCAGGTGACGACAATTTTTGGCTTATGGAAACTGCTTACCGAGGTGTGGAGAGGCTGTGTTCTATGTCAGCGGTGGTGAGATCTACCCCTCTGAAATCATGGATCTGCTGAAATATTGAAATTTATGGATGAGCCTCTACTAGTTCAGAATGAAATGGAAAGAAGGTAGAAGAAAGGAACGGAAAGGATGGAAACATCTGGGAATGCCCTCTTTCCCCTTTCTATTCCAACCTCCTTTTCCCTCGTAGGTCCTGCTCATTATTCTAATCCCTCCACCCCCTCAGTCCCTAACAGTCAGTGACTGCTAAATTTTTGTCTTTTCTCTAACACCTGGCACAGCACCCAGCACAAAGTAGGTTCTTAATGTGCTTGTTGAGTGATTGATGAGAATACGAGGTGATCTGCTGGTCCTAAGGCTCTTAAGTCAATATTGGAGAGACTCTGCTCTGAGTCAAATCTAAGTATTATCTGGAAATGCCAGGTCCAAGGAAGAGAAACTTGTAGGGAAATGGTAGTTTGGGCTCTGTGCAGTTGCTTAAAATACATTATAATGTGAGATTTTATAATAATACTATGAGAAGAGTTGTGGGTGACAGGAGCAATATATACATTATGTTGGTTTTATAAATGATAATAATAATGATAACAGTAGGGAGACTGGTGATAACAGCAATGTGTCAATGGGGCCTTGGTTTGGGGAGAAGAAAAAGGGGCCATTATTAGGCCAGACAAGGGTGAATTCTTGCAATTAGCCCAAGCTTTGTTCAATGCCTTGGAGAGCATCTGCATTAAGTTCTTTTGCTAAATTCTCTAAGGTGAAGATGATCTATTTGACCCAGTCCTTATTTGTGAAATGAAGGGATTGTGTTAACTGAGCACCAACATTCCTTCCAGCTCTAATGCTCTATGTGATCTGATGCCATAGCTCCAAAAAGGTAACGATCTCCTGCCTTTGGTAAATCAGAGTCCCTCTCTCTGCCTCCTTTTCCCACTTGACAGGAGTGAGGCTGATCGTTAGTCCCAAGGAGATGTTGTGCAGTTCAATAAGGCCTCCTGAGCGTAGGAACTCCTCCAGAGAGTGGCACATTAATATGAAGGATAATGGGCAATTTCTCAGATAGTCCCAAGGCTGGGGGAGTGTTGGGAGAATAGAATGTATCCTATGTGTATGTGCTTCTGAACATCTGTGGCTGCTCACTCCCTAGTGAGGACTTTGCTCTGAGACCAGGCACAGCTCTGGGTCCTTCTTCCTTGGCTTCTGACATACACAAAGACGTCATTGCTTAGGTAACCGAGACAATACGGTGTAGCCAAAAAAGAGCACGGTGGCAGAGGACTTGGTTTCAAATTCTGTCTCTTACCTTATGGCCTCTGTGACCTCGGAGCAGTTCGCCAAACCCTCCCCCTGCCTCAGGCCTCAGTTTCCTTATTGGTAAAATGAGAGGATTAGATTAGATCCCTTTCAGCTCTAGCTCTATGATCTTTATAATTTTGTACTTTCAGAGGTAGATATCAGAGTACAACCCCTCAACAAAACTGAACAACCTGGACATAATGGGCCAATCAGTAATCCAACAAACAAGCATTTATCAGTCACCCATTATGTGCCTGGCACTGTGCTATGTGCTAGAGTGACAAAGACAAAAACAAAATAATCCCTGTGCTCCAGGGGCTTCCATTCTGTTAGAGGTGGGGGGAGGGAATGTGATATGCAGATCAACAATATATGCAAAGGAAATGCAAGGTAATTTCAGAGCAGAGGTCCTAGAAACTGGGAGGATCAGAAAAGACTTGATATGGAAGGTGTCGCCTGCGTTGAGCTTTGAAAGCGGCTAAGGATTCTGAAAGCCAGAGCTCGGATGGGAGTAAAGGGAGATAGAATGTTCTATGTTGAAGGACGTCCAATAGTGTGGTTGCATGATAGAGTTCATGAAGTAGAGTAAGGTGTAGGAAGGTTAGGCCAGGCAAATGCTTGTGATGCTAGGCTGTGGTCAGGCTTGCTTACTTTGGAAAGATCTGTTATCTCATAGGGAAACAGACCGATGCTTGGTTACCCCTAGCCCGTGCTTAGGAGGGATGTGGTGGAGGCTGGGGTATCTCTACCAGGTGTGGATTGCAGAACTCAGTAGAATAATAGGGAACAGAATCCAGGGTTCTTGGATCCTCAGGCATTGGACATTTGTGAAAGGGGATACTCTAAATGTGGCGCTTAGAATGGACTCTGCAGAACTCTAAATAGCCTGGATCTCTGAAGGAAGAGATTGAATTGATGTTTTCTCACCTTTCTCTAAGCCAGGTCCTTATGAAAGGTGGCACTGAGAACTTCCTTAATATTTTAACCCTGGTCTCAGGTTCAGCTCCTCATGTTGCACAAAATAATTGAAGGGGAATGCTGTTGCCAAGCTGAATGAACTGGGGTGTTTAATTCTTTGGAATAGAAAAGAGGGGGAGACATGATTCTCTTTTAAGCCTTTAAAATGTGAAAATCTATCATGTAGAATACTTGCTGTGGTTGGCCTCATGGGAGCAATGGGTAGAAGGAGGTGTATTTCCTAACAATTAGAGTTCTTTGTTCCAAAGTGAAATAAAGTAGTGAGTTTCCTGTCTTTGGAGTTCTTCAAGTAGAAGGCTGGAAACATTTGTTGAGCATATTTGATGCAAGCTTCGTGTTTCAAGTACAGGTTGGCCTAGATGACTTTTGAGTTCCCTTTCAGCTCTAAGATTCTGTGACCTTCTCCCAAACAAATCATCTTATCTGAATGTGAAACTCTAGCAATTCCCATCCACTTAGTAGCCCCGGCCCCTTGATACTTTGCATGTGGTGAAAGTTGTTACCTATAATTCCATATATTCATTAACTTTTTTGGTATGTTTTCTCTATTTGTTCATGCCAACCAACCCAAACATTTATTAAGAACCTAATGTGAAAAATGGCCGATGCTAAATATTGAAGGAGGTTACAGAAGAGTATAGGACAAGCTCCCTGCCCTCGGAGAGGTTACAGTCTATTGAATGAAAGGGCACAAAAAGATTAACCAGAAACCCAAGTGATTATATGATAGGTATCAATGAGGTTGACCTTGAGTGTTGTAGGGACTAAAAGGAGGGAGATAATGTTATGTGCTGACTCGATCAGAGAAGGCTTCAGGAAGTAGGTTGTATTTGAGAGGAGATTAAAGAATGTGTTAGATATGAATAAGAAAAAAAGAGGCGTCTGGCATTCTAAGTGTTGGTGAATAGGGAGAGCTAAACGGCGGAAGTGGGCACAGTATGTTTGAGGAAAAGCAAGGCAGATCTGTCACTAGTGATTGTGGCACCTGGGGCAACTGAAGACTAGTAGCGTAGTCTCACTAAGTGAAATAAGTAGCATTACATAACTGAATTGTCCTTAAATTAACTTTAATTTAAATTTAACTTAAATTTAAATTGAATTAATTTAAGTTAAATTAATGTAATGTGAAGATAATATATGAATTAAGACAAATTTAGTTGAATGGGAGGGAGATGCAGTTACTATTGTGACTTAGGGGTAGCTTCTTAGAGTTGAAATGGAAGTTGGAGGTTACATAGTCCAAGCTAGGTAGGTGGTTCATAAATATTTCTGGACCATGATGATAGCAATGATGGGGATAATTACTGTCAAGCCAGGGTTTTCCTTGAAATCCTCTTGCCTTCCAAAGACCTGAGTGTAAGTCAGAAGCACTTATATTGTATATATTTTAAAATTATTTATATAGTCACCAGATAGGATATAACCTTCTTGAGGGCAGGGACTGTTTCATTTTTGTCTTTGTCTCCTCAACACCTGGTACAGCACTTGGCATATGGCAGGCATTTAGTGGACTTGTTGGTTGATGAAAATACCATGTTGCTACTTTTGTTCCTCTTATTAACGTTTCCCTTTTCCTTCTGTTTCCAGGGCTTCACCTATGTCTCTCAGGAAGGTGAATGCTGCGGGAGATGCCTACCATCAGCCTGTGAGGTGGAGGGTGGCTCTTTCCGGGGAGACTCAGAGATTCACTGGCAGAATGTAAGTCTCGAGGTCAACATGCTTTTGGCCGTGAGTTTGAAACCACAGGGATGGGATTAGGTACAGGTATACTTTCTTCCGTTTCTGTCTTTTTATACCTGGTACAGTTACCATTGTTCCTCCTGAAAGAAGAAAACAATCATTCGCCTTATGTTCTCTCCTAATAGCTTGCCTGTGAGATAGAGTTGGAAGGCATACACCAATGGGGTAAAGAAGACACAGGGTTTGAGGGAGGTGCAGCTGAACTACCGTTGTAGAAGGAATGTCAATATGGACCAGATCAGGGGAGTTTTTAACTTGGGTTCTGTGAACTTAAAAAAATTTTTTGATGACAATATTAAAAAAGTTGGTTTCCTTTATAACCGCATGAATTTTATTTTCTGCATTTAAAAACATTTTTGTGAAAAAGGATCTATAGGCTTCAATGAGCTGCCAAAGGGATCCATGACACACAAAAAAGTTAAGAACCTCTGGTCTAGATATTCCAGTCTGGATTATATTCCCCAATCTTCACTGCACCCCCCCCCCACTACACAATACTTAGCCCCTCTATCTCTGGAAGTTACAATACTGATAATAATAGTACCCCTTACTCTGAACCCGGGGGTATTTAAAATGAGTTTAGTTGAGTGATGACTAAGTAATGACAGAGTGGTAATGAGTGATCTCTAGCACTGACCTTTGAAAAGATGCGTGTAGATTCTAAACCTCACCAAAACCATTTTTTGTTTAGATCATGTCTATGGCTGCAACCTCAGGTTGGCTCCGTTCTAGGAAATCCTATCATAAAATTAGGACAGGCTCAGGGAACAAGAAATAGTTCTGGCTCAAGTGGGTAAAGAACCCCCAGTTTGATGGCAGGGGTGGCCCAGGTCCTTCGAGTGTGCAGGTGAGTGACCACTGCCTTTGGAGCATTGGGATTCTCTGTGGTATTAAAATCAGCAGAACTTGGTGATGGTCACTGTTTAGTCCCACTTAGTGTGGAAGAGTCAGTCTGGAGTCTTAAGAAAACCCTGCCTTCATACCTTCATCTTGCTTCCTCCTTGGGTAGGTGGTATGGTGTTAATTGACTTTAGGTTTTTTTTATGACCAGTCTTTTCTGGCTATAACCCTCTTCTACACCAGGGCTTCTTAAACTTTTACTGCTTGCAACCCCTTTACACATCTCATCAGTGTTAGTTGGCATTGGGTGGCCTGACGACACACACAGTGCAAAGCGCACCTGTTGTGTGTTCAGAATCAAGGCTGCAGTGAAGTTGTGTGATGCAACACAGGCAAACACCATCAGAAACACCTCAGACGCATTGCATGCTTGATTTTTAATTAGTTTTTAGTGGTTTCACATTCAGAAACCTTTTACTGTTGCCAATTTTTTTGCAATCCCATATGGGGTCACAACTCACAGTTCAAGAAGCGCTGCCCTATGCTGAGTCCTCCCATATAATGAAGAAAATATTAAACAAAATCAAATGGATAGGCAAAACTTGGTATCTGTTTACTAGCGGATGGCTAAACGAATTGTAGCATATGAAAGTAATTGGATATTACTGGAGACTAGGTGGCTCAGTGGGTGGCAAGCTGGTACAGTGGATAGAGTGCTAGGACTGGGGTCAGGAGGACTTGAGTTTAAATCTGGCCTCAGACATTTACTAGCCATGTGACCCTGGGCAAGTCACTTAACCCTGTTTGTCTCAGTTATAATGAGTTGGAGAAGGAAATGACAAACTACTCCAAGTTCTTTGCCAAGAGAACAAAGAGTTAGACACGATTGAATAACAACAGCAGTAAGACCTGAGTTCAAATGTGACCTCAGACACTTACTAGTTGTATGACCCTGGACAAGTCACTTTACTGCAGTTTGCCTCAGTTTCCTTAACTGTAAAATGGGGATAATGATGGCACCTACCTTGTATGGTTGTTACAAGGATCCAATGAGAACGTTTGTAAAGCACTTAGCATGGTATCTGGCATGTAGTAGGTACTATATAAATAAATGCTTGCTACTTTCCCTTCTTCTGTTGTGCAGTGTAAAATAATGAACGTGAGGAATTTGGAGAATCATGGGCAGAACTGCATGAACTGATGCATAGTGAAGGGAATAGAACCTGAAGAACAATGTACTTAATGCATACAATGATGTAAATTGAGAGAATTAAGTTGAACTATGGAATAATAATAATCACTAATCTTGGTCCTGGAGATCAGATGATGAAATAGAGCTCCCATGTTTTAGTGGAAAGGTAGAGGACTATGGGTATGGAATGCTTTCAGTTGTATTCATTGTGTTGGTTCTGCTCTTTGTTATCAAGGAGGGTGTGCACTGTGTGGCAAGGGGTTTATTGAAAATGACAATGATATGTGAATTAAAGCCATCATTTATTATTATTATTTATTAAATTACTGTTATTATCATTTATTAAAGAAAAGACTCAAACCAAAAAAGAAATTATACTTGACCAAATATCCAACATGCTGTATGTGTGGTCCCACAATTATTTACTGGGAGGAAGGAAAAGTGTTTTATCCTCTGTTTTCTAGGACCAAGACTGGTCTTTGCAATGAATCTGGGTTCAGCTGCATTTTAAGAGCTGTTTTCATTTGCTTCAGAGGTGTCAAATCTGAGCCAGCTGTAGCAACACTCCAGCCCAACCAGATTAAAATGTAATTGGGAACTATTTAACAATTTTTTTTTAAAAAAATACAGTTTAACATAGTTAATGTCAATATGTGGTTTTCTAAGTCAATAAGCTGCCTGCAGTTTAGTGGCCCTCATTTCTATTTGAGTTTGACTCCACTGGCTTACATTAATATTTACGTAACCCTTTATGATTATATAACAAAATGTTTTCACATCCATTTTTATTTGATCCTGACAACACAGAACAAATATTATTCTATCTCCAAAGTTACAAATGATCTCTTGCTTGACAAATCATGATATCACAAAATTTAAGAGTTGGAAAGGGCTTCAATTGGCCTCCATTTAATCCAACCCATATGTGAAAGGAATTCCCTGTCTTACGTGCCTGACCAGTGGCGATCCCAGTCTCTGCTCAAAGACCTCTAAGGAGGGAGGATGGGACTTCTTGAGAAACTCACCACCTCTGGAGACAGTCCATTCCATTTTGGACAGCTTTAATCACTGGGAATTTTTTCCTGACCTCAAGCCTAAACCTGCTTATTGACAACTTCGATTCATTGATTTCGCCTTCTGGGGCCAAACAGAATAAAACTAATCCCTCCTCCATATGACAGCCCTTCAAACATTTGAAGACAGCTCTCATGTTCTCCTTTTGTCTTCCCTTATCTAGGCTAAATATGCCCAGTGCCTTCCACCAACCCTCATATGCCATGGACCCAAGGCCCTTCACCATTCTGGTTGCTCTCTTCTGGAATCTCTCCAGTTTATCAATTTCCTTCTTAAAGCATGGTACTTAGTGGTGAACACCCTATTCCTGATGAAATTTGATAAGGGCAGAGCACAATGGAACCATCACTTTCTTATTGCTGGAAGCTAAATTGTATCAGCTTTTCTTTCTTTCTTTCTTTTATTTTTGCTACTGCTTCACACTGGTGTTGAACTTGAACTTGCACTCTACTAAAACCCCTAGTTCTTTTTCAGAGCAACTGCTGTCTATCCATGCTTCCTCTGTCATATACTTGCAGAGTTGATTTTCTTTGTGTGGGTGCCCAAGTGCACATCTTTATATTTATTGCTATTACATTTTATCTTACTAGATTCAGCCCCATGACCTAGCTTGCAAAGATTTTTTGGATCCTGATTCCATCATCCACTATGTTAGGTCTCCCTCTCAGCCTTTTGTTATCTGCAAAGCTGATGAGCATACCATCTATGCCTGTATCCAAGTCATTGATAACAATGTGAAACAGCTCAGGGCCAAGCACAGGTCACTGAGGTACCATACTGGACACCTCCTGCCATGTTGGTATTGAACTATTGACAACTACTCTTTGAGACCAGTCATACCTTCAGCTCTGAAACCATATAATTGTGTTGTAATCTAATCCATGTCTTTCCATCTTCTCCACAAGAATGGTATGAGACACTTTATAAAAAGTTTTGATAAAATCTTGGTAAATTATATCCACAGCATTCTCCTCTACTGGCTTAATAGTCTGATTACAAATGGAAATGAAGTTTGCCTGATGTGACCTATTCTTAATGAAGTCATGCTGACTCTTTGGAATCACCATTTTCCTATGGTCTGTTCTAGTATTTTTCCAGGAATTGAAGTCAAAATCAAGCTCACTGTTTGGTTTTCCTTTTCTTGAAAATTGGGACAACATTGTGCCCTTCAATCTTGTGGTACCACTCCCATTTTCCAAGATCTTTCAAATGTCACTTATAGCGGCTCAGCAATCACATCTGTCAATTCTTTCAGGACCTGAGAATGTAGTTTATCTGGACCAGGTGATGTGAATTCATTAAGGGAGCTAGGTTTTCTCCCTATCTCCTTACTTATCTTGGATATCAACTCCCTGTTAGTCATTCGTATCAATTTTCAAGAATGAAAGAAAAACACTTAACAACTAAAACAAAATCACAAGCAGTATTCTTAGCAAAAACAGGTGATTCCCAGGGCGTCAATAGTTACCAATCCATAGGCCTAATCTTTATCTCATGAAAATTAGCGATATGGGATAAGGACTATAACATACCATTTTTTTCACAGATTTCAGGAAAGTCTGCATGAAAAACTTCATCTAATGATGCAAGTCAGCAGCTTCTCTGAAATTTGTATTGTGGGAAGGTTGCCACAGCCAAGTGTGTCAGATTGAACCCAAGTCTTCCAGGCTCTGTGGCTATCCGTTATAACACACAAGCTCATGAAAATGATGAAATAATATTAACTCACATTTATTTACACTTTGAGGTTTACAAAGTGCTTTGATCCTACGAATCCTATGAGATAGGAGGTACAGATATCATTATCACCATTTTGCAGGTGAGAAAACCACACCCTGGAGACTTATTGATGCATCTACTCTGCTCCTCCACAGGTTGGCTCACAATGGCGCTCCCCTGAGAACCCTTGCCTCATCAATGAGTGCGTGCGAGTGAAGGAGCAAGTCTTTGTCCAGCAGAGGAATGTCTCCTGCCCTCAGTTAGATGTCCCAACCTGCCCTCTGGGCTTTGAGCTGAGCTGTAGTCAGGCCTCAGAGTGCTGCCCTTCCTGCCATTGTGGTCAGTCTGGATGAGCATGGGAGTCTTTGGTTGTGTGTGTGGTTGTGTGTGTGTGTTGGAAGTGGTGCTCCAGTTTCTCCGGCTTCTCCTCCTTTTTCTGCTGGATTACACATTCTTTGCCCCAGGATCAAATATAACCTATTCTTATTTTTCTGGGAACTCTCATGATGGTTCCTAAGATTATAAGGCCATAGATTCAGAGCTGGAAGGAGACTGAGAGGTCATCCAGTTCAACCTCTTCATTTTGCAAGTGAGGTAACTAAGGTCTCGAGAAGGTCAATAACTCATCCAAGTTCATACAATGAGTAAGAGAGCCAGGAGCTGAACCAAGGTCCTTTCGCTCTAAATCACCCACTTTTTTCAGGTACCATAAGAACTGGGATGATGGTAGGAAGACCTTCCACATTTTCTGAAATTGTTTGACAGTGTCATGGTGCCTGAAATTCCACCATTAGGATTTTATAACCTCTTATTTTAAAATGCAAGTGTCCCTGAGAAGAGATATATGTACATCTCAGTGCCTCATCAATGAGTGTGTTTAATCAGGCACTTTCTTCATGACATCCTGCTGATTCTACCTCTCTCCAAGGCAGCTAGGTGGTGCAGTGGGTAGAGTACCAGGCTTGGATCTAGGAAGACCTGAGTTCAGATCTGGCCTGAGATTCTTCCTAGCTGTGTGTCTGGGCAAGTGACTTAACCCTATTTGCCTCAGTTTCCTCATCTGTAAAATGAACTGGAGAAGAAAATGGCAAACCACTCTAGTATTTTTGCCAAGAAAACCCCAAAGAGGGTCACGAAGAGTTGGACATAACTGAAATGACTGAACAACACCCCTGTGTATCCCCCAAAGGATGACTGTTTTGAATATTTTTTGGTGGGGGCAGAAAATATAATTTGGGGGCATTACCAGAAAGGATAGCTAGACCCGAGCCAAATATCCTAATGCGGGGGCTGAGCAGGATGAAGGTAGTTGGGATGTAGGAGAAAAGGGGGTGGGAGGATCACGGAAAGGGGCAGTGGAAGAGGCCTGAAGACAATGTCCAATCCTTCAGCCCCCGTATCTCCTGCTTCATCTCACTAGTTTATCTTGAGAGGGAGGATGTGCCTTGCAGAACTATGGCTAGTGAGCACTAATGCCTGGCTTCTTTTTCTCTTCCTTCTGCAGAACCTGTTCATGGTTGTGTGGTCAATGACACCGTCATTAAGGTAATATGCTGCCTGCTCTGGGGTATATGTAATAGGGTCGTGCTCTTGCAATGGGCTTTAGTGAGGTGTAGAAAACCTCATATAACAAAGTCATATATGATAAGAAGCAGAAGGAGCATGGATCTTGAGAACCTATTCCTCAGGCCTTCTCTTGTGGGTCTCAGTCTGGGCATTTGCTTCCTGTCCTTTGGGGTCACATCTTAGTATGTCTAAATTAGTTCCAGGACTGTATTTTTTGAATTCTCTGGACCCTTAACCCCATTGTTCCCACATTCCTCATTCATCTTGTTTTAAGCCCTTTATTTCAGGGACCAGCGGTATTTAACTTTGCTTGCAATTAATCCTCTGGAATCAGTCATTATGTACACCCGACACCCCCTCCCTGCCAAGGTTTCTCAAAGCGCATGGTGAGCTGCTTTTCTGACTCTATCCTCAGGACAGTCCTGACCTCCAGCCACTTGTAGCTGCCTCTGTGGGGGTTGGACTGACAGGAACTCTCTCTCTTACCATTCTCATCCTTTTGGGAGGGGGATAAGGGAAGGGAGTTGGGAACATGAGCAAGGGGTTGAGGTAACGTAGGGAAGAGATGGAGTAAGCTTGTGGTGGTCTCATTTGTACTTGGTTGTGAGAAGGAGAGAGTGGAGAACACCCAAGACTCCTGTCTGATTTTTTTCATTCCAGCCAGGGAGCAGCCTGATGGTGGATCAGTGTACCACTTGCCACTGCAACGTGGAGAGTGGTGTCATCCTCAAGTATAAGCTGGTGTGTGGAAAGGTTACTTGCCAGCCCTGCCCCCAGGTGAGAAATGGAAGACCAGGGGACTCTGTGTGTATGTGTGTATGTGTTTGTATATGTACTACATGCATATAGAAGGTCTTAGGTGGGTAGGGACTGATGGTCCTTGGTCATTCTCCAATACAGACCTCAGTTCTCAAATACAGTCAGTGTGTGAGAAAGCTATCTGCTCCAGGTGAAAGACAGAAGGATAGAGACACCTCATGTGTGCCCACAAAGTGCTCAGTATACACATATTTGCACACATGCTTCTTTCTTAGTCATCTTCAAATATAGACTCATGTGTGGGAAGGCAGCCTGTTCCCAGGTGAGAGGGGGTAGGTTAAGGGACTCCATGAAAGTGAAAATGGGGGCACCTTTTCCAAGGAATCAGGGCATGTGTAACAAACAACAAGGATACTTTGCAATCCTACCGACTGTGCCAAATGTAACAGCAAGCACTCTGGCTCACCCAGGTTGGCCTGCTAGCACAGGTTCTTTGATCTGCTTTTCTAAAGGAAAGACAATCTTTAAAGGGGTAAACCATCTTACTTTAATTACATTCACTAGTTCAGGGGAAAGTACAAGCAGAGAAATTACCACAGAAATCAACAGACAGGGCTCCAACTGTCTAAACAAAGTAATACAACCACCTACATACACCACCAGCTCGAGAGAGTGCTAACGTCTGAGTAGTCGGGGGGCTCTTAACAAATGGCTACTTACAGTCCCATCCAAGGAATCAAAAGGTCCTTCTCATGAGTGAACCCCCAAAGCAGAATGCCAATATCTCAGAATATATACACTTCCTCAGAGCCAGAAGGCATCACAGTCCTCGTGACTCAGTCCCTAATTAGCTTAGTATGAAAAGGTGTGAAAGCCTTCCTGCAAGCAAGCTTCCTCTTAGGCAAGTTCCTCTTCCCCCAATGGACTCTATGTGACTCAGGATGTATCACAGCTGTGACTGAACACATGTGATCCCGTAGGCCTATTAATGAATGGGGAAGATCTTCATATTCCGTTAACATTACAGCATTGAGATGGTCAGATCCTATGAGGCCTTAAGTTTTTACCACTGTGGCCATGAGTTCTGATTCAGTTGTATTCCTTTCCTGCCATGATGGGATTATTGTGGCTTAGACAATAATTCATTAGCAACCTACAAACAATCAACAAGCATTTAATAGGCATTTACTATATTCCGGCCACCACGCTAAGTGTTGAGGCTACAAAGAGAGGTGAAATAGACCCTACCCTCATGGAACTCACATTCCACTGGAGAAAACAACATATACACATATGCTTATATGCAGAACATATACAAAATGAAAACAAGGTAGTTTGGGTAAGGGGAGCTCTAAAAGCTGGGAAGACTAGGAAAAATAACTTGAGCTGAGTCTTGAAGGCAATCAGAGATTTTCATAAGTATAGGTGAGAAGGGATTGCATTCCAGTCATGGGGGAAACCTAGCCAGTGTGAGGACATGGAGATGGGAAATGGAATGCCATATGTAGGTAGGAGGTGGGAGGTAGGTCAGAGTGGCTGGAATGTGAACCGGGAAGCAGAGGTTATAAGGTAAGAAGACTGGAATGGCAGGAGGGGCCAGGTTACAAATCCTAGAAGCAAGAGGGAGTCACTGGAATTGGTTTAGTGGGGAATGGGGTGATGTGTTCAGATCTTTTTCCTAAAGAAAATCATATTAGCAGCTTTGTGAAGAATGGAGAGGCCCGAGGAAGGAAGAACAGAAAGAAGGTTATTGATGTAGTCATTGAGAGGTGATGAGAGCCTGAACCAGCAAGGTGATGGTGTGAAAGAGGGTTTGGGGGATGTGAAGGTAGAAACAATGAAACTTGGTAATGGATTGGATTGGATATATGGGGTATGGAAAGGTAAGGAATTAAACATAATCCTGAAATTGAGAGCCTGGATGACTGGGAGGATGGTGGTGCCTTTGACAATAATAGGAAAATTGGGATAGGGAAGAGTTTGGGGGTGGGAGAAGAAGTGAGTTCTGTTCTGGACACACTGAGTTTGAGACAGCTCCAGATAATCCATTTTGAAATGTCTGGTAGGAGGTTGGGAATGTGGGACTGGACTAGAGTGGAGATATTAGGTGGCTTCCTACACAAAAGGGTTTTGAGAGAAGATTAAGGTGAGTATACTGTGCAGGTTGGATTGGCGTTAAATAGGGAGAAGACAGTAATTTTGGTTGTGCAAACTTTTACAAAAATATTTTGTGCTTAGGTTTGGGGGTGCTGCTCGGCAGGAGGGGGAAGCGGCTGCCCCTAAGAGGAAAGAGAAAAAAAACTGCTGATGATTTAGTGGTTCCTGTTTGAGCACATTATGTACTGCCTTATTTCATGTAGAGCAGCATATGGAACACATACCCCCTATCAGGAATAACCCTGGAAACCCAGCTTGGTTTAAAAAAAATTCCTCAATCATATTGTGCACCTGTGAGTTCACTTTAACAGAGCAACAGAAAGGCAGGAGTGTCTGTTTTCTTTATGCAAAACTGAAAATATATTCTTTTGTGCTTTTCTTTATCTCCCCCCTTCCTTGTTTCCTTTTACTCTGTTGCCTACATCTCACTTTCTCCCTTTCTCCTTTTTCTTTCTCACCTTCTTCTTCCCTTTCTATCCTTCACTTTGTCTAAATTAATTTCTTTCTTTTTCTGCTCACCTTTTTGCCCTTCCTCTTGACTTTCTCACCCTCTGGCAAAGATTTGAATTCCCTCTGCCTTCTTCCTCCAAACTCAGCAGCTGTCACCTTTGTTCTTGTGGCCTTTCTCGATTCCCTCCTGCCTCATTTCCAGATCTCAGCCCTTTTCCTCCACCTCAGGCCAGGTGAAGAGTGTTCATTCCCTGATCTCCTCCCCAGAGTCACCAAGCAATGGCCTTAGTCTGAGAACCAGTGAAAGTCAGCCCTATTTGAATCCAACTCTATTCCTTGCCTCCCAAATTCCTTTCTTAAAGCACTTATGTTAATTTTCTCAATACACTTACATTTTACCTTCATTCCTCTTCATTCCCCTTATGTCTCATTCATATGTCTTTCTGAAACCATCCTTTCCTCCCCTTTTTCTCTGTCCTCTAACACAACCATACCCCAAAAGGCCATCAAACCTTATACAAAATTTTTGGCTTGAGCCAAATTCTAAACACACACATATACACACATATGTCTATGTCTATGTCTATGTCTATGTCTATGTCTATGTCTATGTCTATGCTTACGTCTATATCTACATCTACATCTAAATTTACATCTACATCTATAGCTATAGCTGTATTAATAGGGCCTTCACCACCAGAGACTCTTCAGGACCACAAGGAATTAATCTCTAATGGCATGATTTTGGGGCACCTAATTAAGCCATAGGTTGGAGATAGATTTTTAGTGAGCTAGGGCAAGTCATTCAACGTGTGTGAGTCAGTCTCCTCATCTGTAAAATGAAGCAGGAGGGGTGGGGGACACCAGGAATCTGCAAGGTCCCCTTCAGGACCAAATACATGATTAATCAATCAATCATCAAGAAACATTTTAAAGTGCTCTTTATCTTATCTTTCTGTCTATCTGTGTCATATATCCATCCATCTATTTTACCAGGGGCTGGGGATGAAGCAGAAGGAGAAAACTTCATTAATTAAAACTCAAATTATTTGAGGAGATGGGCTTACTCAGAAGATGACCAGTAAGGTAGATATATGCTGGACAGACAGATAAATAGATGATCATAAATGTTGAGCTAGAAGGGGTTTAGAAGTGAATTGGTGCAGCCCACCCATGTTATGTATGAGAGAATTAAAACTCAGAGAATTTGAGTGACTTGCCAAAGACGACTAGAGAGGTATAGCCATCCTAATTACCTGGCTAGGTGGCCCCAAATTTTACGTTAGAGATCAATTCATTGGAGATTTGGAGGCTTTTTGGCCTTGAGGTTTTTACTGAAACTTGGGAGGAATAAACCTTCGAATGATCACTACCTACTTGTGTGACCTTGGGCAAGTCACTTGACTTTCAAGTTATTCCTCTCAGAAGTGAGTCTACTTAACTTCAGTTTCGAAAAATGAGAGGGTTGAACTACATGACTCCCAAGGTCTCTCTGAGCTTTAGATCTATGATCCTGTGATCAATTAGCACCTTACGTGGGCTATTTTAAAGGACTAGGAAGGACCTAACTAGGTAGGGGGAGGGAAGAAGAACTAAAAGGGGAAAGGGGGTGCCAAAGTCAAATTTAGTCAAATTCACAATTTTAGCTGCCTGGTGCTTCTCCTTCCTGCCACCATAAATCTAAACTCTATGCCCCTTATGGCTGGATTTATATTTGTACAAGGCCTAATCAGTGTTTTACCCTGGCTTGGGGATCAGGTAAACATCTGGGGGACCATCATCCCTTTACCAGATGGTTTGGGTTTCATTCCACTCTCCAACAGGCTCTTCTTGTGTTTTAAGACTCCTTTGGAGCACTTTGCATTCCTTCCATGATACCAACCTGCTTATAACTGAGACTCCTTCATTCATTCATTCACTTGGCATTCAATACAACTTGAGCTGTGTGCCCAGTACTGTGAATGAATCAGTTAATGAAGAAACTATGAAGTCTCTGCTATGTGACAGGCACCATTCTGGGCTCTGGGGGTGCAAATACAAAAGTGAGACAGTCCTTGCCCTCAAGGAGCTTACATTCTTATGGGGGGAGACAACATCTTGGGAAGGGGACCATGGTTTGGTGAGTCACAGGATCATGAATACAACCATCAGGCTCTTTCTATCATACCCTTCCCAATAGTAGTGTTGCCCATAGCAAGAGGTAGCATCCTGGTGGATGGCTTGGATCTAGGGGGAGAGAGGGATAGGAATGGTGATAGAATTTGTGTCTTCATTGGCACAAGGTGGTCCTGGGGGAAGAAACTTCCTCTACCAATGCAAGGTTGGCACTTTTACTGTAACTCAGGGTCTTAAAAGAGTGGCCTAGAGCATTGTGAGATAAAGTTATTTGCCCTGGGTGACAGAACCAACAAGACACAATTCCTGCTCCGTAGACCTTTCAGTCCAGTAGGAACAACTCTACTCTTGGGATATTTAAAGGAGTTTGATGGTAGCTGCCCTACTCTTTCAGGGTTACAGGGAGGAGAAAGCAGAGGGCTCTTGCTGTGGGAAGTGCATACCCGTTGCCTGTACCATTCAACTGAGAAGGGGAACAATCATGGCGCTGAAGGTAAGTGCAGACTAAGCCTGTGTCATGTCTTCATCTAGTTCCCCCTTTGGGGCCCTTCTTTTTTCAGATAGTCAAGCAGGACTTAGTTCAATGAAAGAATCACAGAACTGCAAAGTCAGAAGGTGTCTCAGCAAGCATCTAGCCCAATCCATAAATTCCCACTATTGCATATCCAACAAGTGGCCTCTTCTTGAAGACCTCCAGGGAGTGGGAATCTATCACCTCTCTGGTTGGCCCATTCCACTCTGGGTCAGCTTTCATTAGTAGGAAGTTCTTCTTGGCGTTGAGTTTAAAATTTTTCTCTTTGCAATTTCTGCCCATTCCTCCTGGTTCTGTCTTCTAGGTCTAAACTTGAACACAGCTGTCATGTTTCTTTCTTTCTCCCTCCACCCCTCCCAGGCAATGTCCAAACCTTCTCCTCTCCGGGGTCAACATGCCCAGTTCCTTCAACTCATTTTTGTATGACATCAAGGCCCACCATCATCCTAGAAGTACTCCAAATTATCAATGTCCTTCTTAAATTGTGGATCTCCAAACTAAACATAACACTTCAAATAAAGGCTGATGAGGGCAGAGTAAAGTATAATCAAGGATGTATTCAAGCCGGCTCCTACCAGAAGCTCATGAGAACCAATTGTTCAGTTTTCAACATGAGCATTTACCGCTTGGAAATGGGCAAGCACTACAAATTTGAGCTTGATTTCTTTCCTTGTTGATTGTCTAGATGTAAGGAAGTGAGAGAGTGTAACCAGAATGGCCTTTGTTTTCTTTGAATGACTCAGCTTACCTCATTGAGCCTCTGGACACTGTGGCTTGCTCTTCTGGGGCAGGAAGCCCAAAGAGCATGCCAGGAAGCAGACAAACTTCCTGTGTGATGAGTCATGGGGCTGGCTGAGGGGAGGTGTTAGCTCCAGAACCTGGTCTATGCTAGGGGGAGGGGCCAAGTCAAGAACCAATCGGCCCTGGTCATTCAGGCGGCGCTTGATAATGTAAAAAACTCTATAAGAGGGGAGAGGACAGCTTGAAGCTCTTTCTTTCCTCTTCCGGTTGGTGTGGGAAGCAGCGGCAAGCAAGCGTGACTCTGGGCCAGTCCTTGCTCTTGGGCTGAGCCCCGATGTTGGTAACTATGAATTATATTGGGTCTGTCTGTTGATATTTGTAATTCGTTTGTATTTTGGTTTTGAGGTTCGGGGTGCTGATTTGTTTTCCCCCGAACTAAGTGAATGTTTTGAACCTCAGGGTGCTGGCTTTTTCCCCTGAAGTACGTGAATGAATCTGTATTTGGTATATCTCTTGATGCTTGCCTGTATGCTCCCCTGAACTAACTGAATGCTAACTGAATGCTGGTGTTTTCCCCTGAACTAAATGAATGTTGTCTGTATGCTAACTGAATGCTGGATTAAAGTAAGCTGGTCAACCCCTTCACCGTGCTTTCCTTGTTTAAGCAGATAAAAAGAACCTGTGCTTTCCCAGCATCCTGGCAGCCCCCTGGGTGCCGGCTGTGGGGGAGGGATCTTACACCCCCACCGAAGCTGCTAGCTGGGTTGTTAAAACAGAGAGGAGATGTTAATAATGAAGATTTAATTTAAAAGTGTATCATGTGTACATTTTTCCCTCTGAAGAGCTGGTTGCTAAACATTTACCAGTACATCTCTGAGTTAATAGTTGTTGCTTTTCCCAAGCTCTTTCTCTTCTTGCACTAAAAATGCTTTCTATGGAAAGCTGAAGGGGTAGCTGGGTGGCACAGTGGATAGAGCAGTGGCCCTGGAGTTCAAATCTGGTCTCAGACACTTGATACTTACTAGCTGTGTGACCCTGGGCAAGTCACTTAACTCTGATTGCCTCCCCAAACCAAGCCAAACCCAGACAACAAAAAGAAAAGAAAAGTTGAATGATAAGTAATCCAATTATAGGAATCTTCAAGTATTTGAGGGGGTGTAATATAGGAGAGAGATAGCAAACTTATTCTGCTTAACCCCAAAGGACAGTACTAGAATGATGGGTAGGAGGTGAAGAAAGACCAGCTTAGGCTGAACATGAGGAAAAACTTCCCAGTAATTAGAACTGCCTGAGAGTGAAATTGGCTGCCTTCTAAGGTAGTGAGTTTCTCATCCCTGGAAGTCTTCAAGTGAAGGATAGAGATCATTCTTGAAGAAGTAACAGAGGGAGTTCTTGACCTCTGATGTCATTTCCAACTATGAGATGATCTGTTTAAAACTGAACTGAAAGGAACAAATTCAGGCCTTTCAAAAGAAAGAACCAGTGCATGCATTCTCATCTTTACTCCATCACTGATACCTATCCCACCCTCTCAGCCTCATGTGACCCCAGTTAAGTGGGGAAGTACAATTCCCCTGCTCCTCTACCTTTACACAGCCCTTTGCATAGCAAATTAGTTTACAACTGAGACTTGATTATAGGTCTTCTGGCTTCCATACTTGGGCTCATTCTCATTCGCTTATATCACATTTATTTTTGTAAACTTCTCCACTGGCTTATCTCTTGCAGCCAATATGCAGTTGTAACCAGGGTCATGGGCTGGGCTGCCTTCTTCTCCCTGATAGCGTCCCCAGATTTTCCCTCTACTCACTTCTCATCACTCTTTTTTTAGGCCAATGAGACTATCCAGGATGGCTGTGATAGCCATTACTGCAGGATCAGTGAGAAAGGAGAGTTTATTTGGGAACGGAGAGTCACTGGGTGCCCACCCTTCAACCTACAGAAGTGTTTGGCTGATGGGGTAAGTAATAACTCAGAATAGGAGTTCTCTTTGACATATAGAATGCAAGGTCCTTGAGGGAAGAAATTATTTTGTTTTCTGCTTTGTTTCCCTAGCAACTAGCACAGTGTCTGGTGCATAGAAGGCACTTAATAAATACTTTTTGATACATGTCGATATAAATAATAATAAAAATAATATTTCAGGGATCTGATATTACTTTGGTGGGGATACTCCCTTCACCATCATAGATTACAGTCTTTCAATAACTCAGTATATGGTCTTAAAGAGTTGCAATGGCCAAAAAATTCATGACAATGCAGCCAACCTGGTGATGAGCCTTTCATAATTATACTAATGACAACAACAGCTTATGGGGATGCAGTTTAACAAAGTTGACCTTGCACCCCACACAGACAATCGGCAAAACATGTTCTGTTTAAGAAAATAATCCCTGGACGTTCCTGCCCCATCTTTTGAACCATAGTCAGCACAGCTCAGGTGGGATTTTCTAGAAGTGCCAGTGGCCTAATTTTATACAGAACAAATGTGTGGCATTAAGGCTCTTTCCTTTCAGGGACTAACTCTGCCCTTTATAAGTAGCATACAATAGTGGAAGGAGCACTGGGCTTGCTGTCAAGAGACCAGGTTTGAGTCCTGGTTCTGATATTTATTAGCTGTAATGGACCTGGGCAACACAGCTCCATTCTTCTGAGAGTTTCAGGGTGTAATGGAGGTTATTAGATAAGGAATTCCTGCTCTGACCCTTAAAAACTGTGTGATCCTGAGCAAGTCACTAATTTCTCCGGACCTCAGGTTATCTGTCAATTGAAAGGATAAGGTGGGGTGGACTAAATAATGGTTTCTTAGTTCCCTTTCAGATCTGAATCTATGATCCTACGGTACATAAAATTGATAATAATGTTTTCATTAGGGGGTTGTGCAGAAAGGATTGTTTTTAAGCCTGAAAGTAACATATAATATACAAACGTGAATGATATATGATATTCACATATACGCAGTAACAAATGTGAGTTATTTTTATACTATCATAATTACTGTGGATGAGAGCCATATGGCAGCTATATGAGTAAAGACCCTTGCAAGGCTTGGAGTAATACACAAATGTGAGATTATTATTATTGTAAATGACTAGGACTTTATTCATATGTATTTGTGTACATGTTTACGAATGTAAAAAGCTTCTCTGAGGGAGGCTCTGCCCAGGTTCCTCAAGTTGAGAGGTAATGGCTAAAAATGTTTTAGTCTGTGTTGGAAATAATTACCTTGATGGTCAAAGTGAAGTAAGAATAATCTGGACTGGTGAAACCAAATCCTATGAGGTTATCTATTTTTGTTGGTGAAAAAGGATTCAGAAGAGTGATCACAGAGGAAGTAACCGGGACCGCTGCCATTGTGCTCTTGTACAGATAAAATTCTTTTTAAACTTCAGTTGGTTATTTGGACGACATGTGCTCTCTGTGCCTAATATGAGACCTTGTGGTATCTTTCCAGGGCAGGGTTGTGAAAATTCAAGGCACCTGCTGCGATACATGTGAGTATGACTATTCCCAATGCCATAGTCTTTAAGGCATTTGAAAATGAAGCAGGGGAGGGGCTGCTCCTTTGAAATGGGTGTTCATAAAATCATGGGTTTAGACCTAGAAGGACCATGAAGGTCACCTATAGGTCATTTATAGATGAAAAGGTCAGTGACTTCCTCACATTCACATGAAGGCCGCATAAAGTCATAAATGGAAGAACTTGAATTTGAATCTGGATCTCCTGACTCCTAAGCCAGTACCCTTTCAATTCCATCTTTTGTGTTTCTATTGAGATTCTATTTTCCTAGATCAAATTCTACCTTTTCCTGAAGTCTTTCCTGATGTTACTTCCTCCCCTCTATTCCCATAGCATTTATCTGTATCATTCATTTAGTCCTTACCATGTTGTTGTTCAGTTGTTTTTAGTTGTCTGACTCTCCATGACCCTCTTTGGAGTTTTCTTGACAAAGACACTGCAGTGGATTGCTTTTTCCCTCTCCAGCCCATTTTACAGATGAGGAAACTGAGGCAAACAGCGTTAAGTGACTTGCCCAGGGTCACACAGCTAGTAAGTGTCTGAGGTCAGATTTGAACCCAAGAAGATGAGTCTTCTTGACTCCAGACCCAGCACACTATCCACTGCTCCACCTAGCTGCCCGTGAGTCCTATATTTTTAGTTGATTACTTACCTCTCCTCTGGTGTTGCCTACTCACTGAATGGGAAGCTACTGTATTTAAATTGAGTTTCAATATCTCATAGCAGCTTTAGAAATAGGTTTTAGTCCTGCTGATTATTAGCTTTGTGACCTTTGGCAAGTCATTTAACTTTTCTGAACCCTAGTTCCCTCAGCTGCAAAATAGGGATAGTTATCTGCTCTGTCTACTCCTCGGGGCTACTATGAGAATCAAATAAGCACGGAAGTGCTTTGTAGATTATGAAGAGCCATACAATTCTGAATTAAGATTATAAATTAAAGATGGCAAACTCAGGGACAGCCCCGGTGAGTGCTGTAACCAAACACCAAGTTGGGGAAGTAAATTTTAAAACTATTATTTTCCCCCTCCTTCCTACCTCCCATCTAAATTCACGTATTAAAAAAAGAAAATCAGGAAACCATAAAAGACATTTGAATCTCCATGGATGATATCTATAATTTATTGAGTTAAAAGGGGAAATTATTTACAACAAAAACAAGTGACTTTTATTGAATTTTGTGTTTATGCTGTTTTAAGATCAAACCTAAAAGGAAAAAAAAAACAGATGGGAGACCATAGGCCCAGAAGACAGGAGATAATTATATGGCTGTGAACATAAACCTAGATTTTCTAAGTCATCTTCTTGAAAGTCTTGTGCGATGGCATAATGGTAAGAACACCTGATTAGTAGTTACAGAACCGAGGTTCAAATATCACCTCTGACACTACTGATGTGCCCTTAAACAATTCACTTAACCTCACTGGGCCTCAGTTTCCTCCTATGAAAAATGGGAATTTTGGACCAGATGACCTCTAAGGTCAGCTGGTAAGTGTCTGAAACTAAATTCGAATTGAGGTCTTGATTCCAGGCCCACAGCTCCCACTGCACTACTTCCACACAAGTTGAGGGGTGGCATTATTTAAAAGTTGGGGTAGACGTGTATTTAGAACTATTAAATGGAAATAGAATCTCAGACTTGAAAGGAGGCTCAAAGGTCATTAAATTAAATTTTGCGCTTCAGCAGGACATCCCTCTGCTGGTCCTCCAGCCTCTATTTGAAGATTTTTAGTGATGCAGAAATCACTGTTGTCTGAGGCAATCCATTCCACCATTGAATAGCTATCTTTGTTTGGAAATTTTTTTTCTAAGTCTGCTTCTGAAACTTCTACCCTTTGCTTCTAGTTTTCCCTTCTTTAGCCAAGGAGAATCAATCTAATCCCTCTTCCACACAACAGCCCTTCGAATACCTAAAAATAGCTATTGTGTGCCCTCTGCTAAGTCTTCTCTCCTCCAAGATCCTTCTGAGAACCTTCTCAGGCATGGATCACTGTCCAGATTCTTCACTGACCTGTCTATCCTGCTGTGAACATGGGCCAGTTTGTCAGTATTCTTCTTAAAATATGGCAGGTGGGATCTGACCAGGGTAAAGTAGAGAAGGCCTATCACCCAGAACACCCCCTACTCTGCCTCTATGGGCACTATTCTTCTTTTACAGGCAGCTAGATGGCACATTGGATAGACTTTTGGACCTAGAGTCAGGAAGACCTGAGTTCAACTCCAGCTTTAGACATTTAATAGCTGTATTATCAAGGAAATGTCACTTAACCACTATGTCTCACTTTCCTCATCTATAAAATGGTAGTATTAATATTGATGACATCAATTAATTATTGATTAATAGTAATGATATAATAGTGCTAATAAAAGCACCCACCCTCTCCTTGCTATGAGGATAAAATAATATTTTTAAGATACTTGTAAACCTTAGAGCACTATATAAATGCTACCTATTATTATTTTTATTAATATAGCTTAAATTCAATTAGCTTTTTGGGGGCAACCATATCACACACTAGACTTACTTAACTACAGTCCACTAAACACTGCCCCCTCATATTTTTTTGCATGAACAAATATTTGGTTATGTCTCCTTCGTTCTTTACTTCCTTACAAAATGAGTTTTTGAATTTTTGATTTTCTGATGTTATTGAAACCAAGGGTAATTTCTACAAGATTGTCTACTAGAGACATTTGTGTCTATTAAATCTCAACATCTTAGATTCTCAGATGAATAGTTCATGATTGGGCATGAAATCCTGACTTTTCCAAAGGCAAGTAGAATATCATAGTCAGCTGTCATTGTCACAGACAAAAGAAAATGCAGACCAGCAACCCTGGAAAGCTTCACCGTCCAAGGGGAGGGCTCCTTAGGAACTCTTGTCTGCCCTATTGCCTAGTACAGGGCTGAGAACAGAGAAGGTATTTACCAAATATTTACAAAATTAAATTGCTTCAGAGACCCTGAATATAGTAGAATATAAAGTCCATACTTTAACATTTATATCCTCAGAACCTATCACAGTGCCTGGCATATAGTACCTGCCAAATAAATAAGCAAACAGATAAATAAATGTATATTGATTGAATAAATGATTGAAAATGAATGAATGAATGAATGAAAAAGCATTGATCAAATGCTAAGGGTTAGGCATTGTCGTAAAGCCTAAGAATATAAAAACAAGCCAGTTAATACCGTTCCTGTGCTCAAGTAGCTTTTATTCAAATAGGAGAAAAGCTAATATGTAAAGGTGAGCTAGAACTGGAGAGGGGAAGTGGGTGACGTGGTTTAGAAGTGGCTTGTTTCTGGACAGGATAAACAAAAGCTGGCCTTTAAGAGTCTAAGATTCCAGGGGCAGAGTGCCAGTTATGGGTAGGTTGGATTTCTTGTTTATATCTCTTGATTATTAGCTTCTGGATGCAAATGAAGGTTTGATGGCAAAGGAATGATTTAGTCATTAGGGTTATTCCAGTCTGCAATTGCAGAAAACGAAGACTAATCCCTCTTTCCCTACAAAAGCAAGGAAGAAAATTTACTTGTCCTCTTTGCCTAGGGCAGCTAGGTGTGCATTGGATAAAGTGCAGGGCTGGGAGTCAGGAAGACCTGAGTCAAATCCAGCCTCAGACACTTACTGGCTGTGTGACCCTGGGCAAGTCATTTAACGCTGTTTGCCTCAGTTTCCTCATCTGTAAAATGAGCTGGAGAAGGAAATGGCAAACAGCTCTAGCATCTCTGCTAAGAAAAAAAACCCAAAAGGGGCCACAAAGAGTCAAATACAACTGAAAACGACTAAGCAACAAGACTTTGTGTTGGCTTAAAGGCTCTTGTAGCCTGGTCCCAATAGCCATCATCCAGACAATGGAGATGTGATCTGGTAATGCAGGCTCTGCCTCCTCAGACCTGGAGAAGAAAGGTCTCAGCACTGAAGTCTTCGCCACTGTCAGTGTTCCATATAGGACACAAATACACTTTTATCAATGGAAATGATCTTGAAGAAGATTCACTCCCATCTGCTTTGTCACTAAGGACCTCTGACATAGTTGAAGTCTTATGTGTTGTCTTCCCCATTAGAAGATTGTTTAGCTTTTCTATCTGTATCCCCAGCACTTAGTCCAGTGCTTTGCACATAGTAAAGTAAGTGCCTAATAAATGCCCATTCATTCATTCATTCATTCATTCATGTGAACGGTATTAACTTGCAAGGCATTTACATTGTCCCATTCCAGTGAAGGAGGTTGCATCTGAAAAATATACAAAACTCCTCTGAAGCAGCCTAGCTTATTGCCAAGGATTTAATTTTCTCTCTCTGTCTCTGTTCTTTAGGTGTCGAGCCTGAATGTAAAGATATCACTGCTAAATTACAGTATGTGAAGATTGGACCCTGCAAGTCAGAGGTGGAAGTCAATATCCATTATTGTGAGGTAAAGCAAGGGTGTGGGGGCTGTAATGTTCAGAAGCCCAGCTGGAATCCCCATCATGGGGGTGCGGGTGGGGGTGGGGAGAGAACATCCCAATTTGACCACCACTGTCGAGAACAAGGCCTACAACTCTTGGAGGATGTGGAAAATGGACATGAGAAGCTGGGCAGATAGGGCCAATGAAGAAAAGAATAAGGAACTGGGATTATTTGGGTCCCCAAGAAAGGGTAGAGTAAAGGCTTCATAATTGCCTTGAAATTAATGGAAGGAGGGTGGGGGCACACACTTCTCCATGTCCCTTGAGGATAAGACAAGGTTAATGTTGCCCTAAGAGTGATTTAAGTGAGGCATATGGTCAGAACATGGAAATGGATGGCTGAAGAGGGTTGTGGCCTTTCCCCAGAGATCTTTAGAAATAGGATACATGTCTTCTGTTTTTCCTGGGAAAGGTATTGTCTCACTTGAAAGCAAGAGGCTGGGCCACATGACCAATCCTGTCTGTGGATGCTGTAGTCATCATGCTGACCCTTTCTTGTTCCTTATTTTAAATATTCCTTATTTTAGGGTAAATGTCCCAGCAAGGCCATCTACTCCATTGATTTCCATAATGTACAAGACCAGTGCTCATGCTGCTCCCCAACTGAAATAGAACCTGTGAGGGTTCCCCTACAGTGCACCAATGGCTCTGTGATATACCATGATGTTCTCAATGCCTTGAAGTGTCAATGTTCCCCCCGGAAATGCACCACATGAAGCTCTTCAGCAATGGAGGAGGGGACCCGCATTTGCTTGCTGCTGGAGAAACCAAGCCTTTGGTTCCTCTTTACCTCCTTGGGACTGCTTCTCAGCCTTTTTGTACAGTGGTCCCCTTTCCCCCATAGCCCCACAATAAAGTCACATACCTTGTCTTGCAAAGGGTTCAATGACTTTTCTTGTTATGTTGGAGGATTGCTTTGACTGGGGAAGGGTTTGAGTTGGGGAAATGGACAAGGAAATTGAGCCTGCCGGTGACATATCTGTAGTCTGTATGTGCACTTTGTGGGTATACGTGTGGCTCTGGAGGGGTTGCAATGGCAAAAGTAGTCCATACTTGTTCATGTGCTGCCTTCCTTAAGCTTCCAGGAAGGCAAGGTATTACACTGATTCCCCAGCAAGGGAGTGTCATATGTTGGTCAAGTAGTAGTGTTATCGTTAAGGTACCAGCCACATGATTTTGTCCAGGTATCTTTGGTTTGTATGGTCATCCTGACAAAGTGCATAGCTATAGGTGCGGGAGTGGGTTGGGGGTAAAGCAAGAGCTATAATTCAGTGGTTAGAATCTGAATCTAGATTAGGAGATGTCAAATTAGGGTAAAGCAGATGTGGCGAATCTGCTGCCTCGGGGCCACACAGATTCCCCACCCCTGGGGTAAAGAATTATTAGAAAATCCATGGCTCTGCTTTTGCCCCACATCTGGGTTTTTCCTTCTCAATTAGGTACCCCCTCCCCCAGTGCCCCTGCTCCTCACCATGTTCGTAGGATACGATTACTCAGTTCACTGGTAGCCACGTGACTTACTAGACATAGGAAAAAATACATGAAAAATTTTAACCATTGGGATCCACATGGAAGCCTCTACCCAACCTCACCTAGAAACTTCTCTCCTGCTAGTCCTCCAAGCTCTTTTTATTCCAGGTTATGCGAGGAACGGTCCCAAAGCACTCTGCCTCCACGGATCATGAGAAGGATCAAGGGAAAAAGCTACACATCTTGGACCCAGCCTCAGGGTTGGGATTGTAAACCCAGGGGAGCAGAGAAGAGTTGCTTGACTCCTGGCTTATGGCTTTGGGTCATGGACTAGGCCAGGGAAGGCAAGGCAAGGGCAGTTTGAAGGACAGGCATAAAGAACCAACACACCTCCCACACCATCCCACCCCACAAGTTTGCAAATCTGCCAGTTGACAGTCACTAGTCCGATCTCGCTTCCACATTCTGATCACCCCAAATAGAGGCTGGTGGTTGCTCCCACCAGGAACTCAGAATCTCGTTCTCAAATCCTGCTTCTACTGACTCACATGGCAAGCAAGGATCCTTCAGGTCAGCTGGGGTGTGTTTTTCTGCCCCTCATGCCCCCAGTGACTGACAGGCAGTGCCTCTTAAGGGCAACAAAAGAAGAAATGAATAGCTCTATACACCGATGTTTTCACGACTAGATCCAGACCCTTTTCAGTGTCTCCCCAATCTGTTTTTCTCTTGTTAGGAAATTCTGGTAACTGGCTTCCCCTCCCTGCCCCCCACTCCCAACAGAGGTAAAACATTACCACACAGTAATGAGATTAAGGCTAAATCTTAATGTTCTGTGTTTTGGTAGCAAAAGGTAAAACTTGATGGGTCACTCAGGTATTTGCCTGTGTGGTAACTTGCATTTGGGGGTACTTGTTTCTGTGAGGCCAAGCAGAAATAATAAGACCAAGAAATGATAATAACAATAATGGTAATAGCTAACATTTTTATGGTGCCTACTATGTGCCAGGCACTGTGCTAAGTGCTTCACAAGTATCATATTTGATCTTCACAACAACCCCGGGATCTTCACAACAAATATCATGTTCGATCTTCACAACAATCCTGGGATCTTCACAACAAATGTCATGTTTGACATAACATAATATTATTATTATCCCCATTTTTACAGATGAAGAAACTGAGGCAAACAGAGGTTAAGTGACTCGCCCAAGATCACATAGCTATAAGTGTCTGAGGCAGGATTTGAACTCAGGGAAATGAGTCTGCTTGACTCCAAACCACCATTCTATCCAATTAGTCTAATCCTTTCCCACTTGATAACCCTTGAAATACTTAATGATAGTGGGCTAGGTAGCTCGATAGAAAAGGTGTGGGGCCTGTAGACAATCCCCCATCTTATACTATTTGAACCCAGGTAAATGTTTGAACCCAATACAAACATTTACTCCTACTTGGGGGGGTGGGGCGAGGAACTAAACATTCTCATACTAACCTTTATCTTTCACTTTCTCTATTACCTATTTATATTTATCTTTATTAAATTTTATCTTATTTCATGTGACCCAATATTCTAGCTTCTCCAGATATTTTTGGATACTGGTACTCTCATCCAACTGTTACCTGTGTCTTTGAGCTTCGTGTCATACACAGATTTGACAAATATGTCCATTTATTATTATTATTTTTTTAATTGAAGCACAGGGCCAAGAATGTCACCCTGGCATTCCTACACAAGACACCTTTATCCAAGCTGACATTAACCCATTGGATCTAGTCAGCTAACCAGTTCTGGGTCCACCTATCTTATTTTCTAGTTCACATGCTATAATGCCAATCATGGCAGCACACTTGAGTACTGCTGCTGTGAATAATTTCAAGGGTCTAATCGCATAGGATAATGAGCTCTCTATTCAGCAATACACTAAAGCATTGTTCAATAAAGTAAAGCATAACATTCATAACAACATCCTTAAGCAAAACATATCATCTAATACATCTATATATCTATATATCCTAACACTCAGTATGTCATATGGTGCATGGTATGCTATCATTGCATTTAGGAGCATTCCCCAAAATACTTGTTTACATAATTAGGGAGTCCCAGGTTAGGGTCTTCCCTAGCACAACACACCCTTAAAGGGTAGCAGAAAATACCACACCATCCAACCCTAGTCACAGTAAGAACAATCTTCTTAATCAGTACTAAGCATCCAAGTAAAGTCTTCTTTCATCTTGACTCAAGGTTGACTTCCAAGTCCCATGGCTCTTCCTCTGTGAGCTGACCACTCCTGACTCTCACCTGGATTCACATGTAGGCAGCTCTCTGCTCTTGCTCCAGGTCTCAGCTCACAGATGCTTTCCACTCCAAGCTCCAGGGGTTCTTGCTTGCAGCTTCTGCCTCCGGGAAAGCAAAGCTTAAAAGGGCAACAACACACACTACCAGAACTACCATTTCAATTCACCTCCAAAGTCCAGAGGCTCTGTGTTAACAGCTCAGTTCACTTTAACAGCTCTTAAAAGGGGCTTAAGCTAAGCCTCCTTCCCATGGACAGGTTTTGGCCCTACAGCTCTATTTGCTTTTACAGCTCAGAAGCTCCTTCATCAAGTCTCTGCAATCAAAGGTCTTCTCTTGGCTCTCAAAGGTCTCCTCTCAGCTCAAGCCTCAAAGCTCATTCTTCTTCTTCTTTGTCTCTCCTCTTCATTTTCTTCTTCTCAATGCTGGCTCACTCTCTCAGCAGTGGCTCTCTCAGTGTCTGCTTTCTCTCAACACTGGCTCTCTTGATATACAGTTCTAGTCAGCATTTGATTGGCTGAAACTCAATCCACATGTCTGATTGGCTAGAGCCCACATACAAGTCTCTGATTGGCTAGAACACAAACCAGCAAAAAAGAAAAACTACTTTGCTTCCATCTTGTTGACAGGAATAGCAGGAAAGACTTTGTCCATTGCTTTGTAGAAATCTAGACAAACTCTATAACATTCTCCTGATCAGTATAAGTGTAACCCTGTCAAAAAAGGAAATTTTGTTCTTGATGAAACCACACAGGCTCTTCCTGACCACCACTCTCATTTTTATGTGTTCATTAACAACACATTTTAAAATTTTTCCATGAATTGAAACCAAGCTCACAGGCCTATAATACACTCTCTTCTCTTTTTGGAAAACTGCCCTTTTCTAGCCCCGTGGATCTTCCCTTCTCCATGATCTTTTCAAAATCCTTGATTGTGGCAGTCATATCTGGCATGTCTTCCAGTACTTTGGAGTGGTGTTCATCTGGGCTTGGTGACTTGGACTCCTCAAGTGCAGCTCAGTGTTCTTTTGGTATCTACCTATATATCTCGAGTTTCAACCTCCAATTAATCATTGTGGTTCTGTCCTTTCCAAGTGCAAAGATTATTCTTTTTGGCAGAGAAAATAGAAGCAAAGTAAGACTCCATCAGCCCAGTCTTCTTTGTGTCATCCATTATCATCATGCCATCTATGCTGGGCAGCAAATTTTCTCTTCTTTGATTTTCTTCTTTTCTCTACAATGCTTTAAAAAATGCTTTTTGTTTTCTTGTTTCCTTGCCAACCTAAGCTCATTCTGAGCTTCAGAACTCACTACACTATTCTTACAGGACTATGACATGCTTTTTTATACATCCTCTGATACCTGCTTTCTTTTCCTTTTTTGATTTATGCCTTTTAAAAAAAATCTAAGATCTCTGCGCATCCTTTTCAATTCTTTTCTTCCTCATCTGATTTTTTTTCTTTATAACTTCAGTAATTTCTTGAGAGCTTTCCCTTCCATTGAGGCTGATTGTTAGTATAGAAATTTGATCCAAGGGATCCTCCTTATCCTTTCTCTTAAGCCTTTTAAATCTATTCACCAAATATCTAGGGTGCATTTTAGTCTCTGTCTATTTTTTTGGTCCCTTCCTATCACAGATTTTAAGGTAGTGTGGTCACCTTCCTAAAAGGTTTCCATAATTTCTACTTCAACTGGCAGTTTCCTTTGTTGGTTCCTTCACCTTTTGAAGGGTGAAATTATCATTAAGGTAAGGTAGGAAATAATTAGCTGCTCTGCTTTTGGCAAAGAGAGACAGTGCTCCAGCAGATTTACAGATAATTAAGGTCCCCTATCACTGCTATTTCATACCTCTGTGGCAGGCTTCTAATCTGTTTCCAGAACTTGCATGTTTTCACTTTATTTTTTACAATAATATTTATTTATTTATTTTTAACATTCTTTTCTTTGTAAATTTTGAGTTCCAGGTTTTCTCCCTCCCTCCCACCATTCCTCCACCCACCAAGAGGCAAACAATATGATATCAATTATACATGTGAAATCATGGAAAATGTTTCCATATTAGCCATATCATCACCGAAAAAAAATGAGGTGAGAAAATTATATTTCAATTAGCACTCAGAGTTCGTCAGTTCTCTCTCTGGAGGTGGGTAGCATTTTTCATCATGACTTCTTTGGAATTATTTTGGATTATTATAGTAATCAGCGTAGCCAAACTTTTCACAATTGATCATCATTACAACATTGCTATTACTGTGCACAATGATCTGGTTCTTCTCACTTCACTTTATGCCAGTTTATGTAGGTCTTGCCATTTTTTTTAAATCACCCCCTTGCCCATCATTTCTCATAGCACAATAATACTTCATCCTAGTTACATATTTGTTCAGTCATTCCTCAACTGATGAGCATCCCCTCATTTTCCAACTCTTTGCCACCACAAAAAGAGCTGTTATGAATATTTTTGTACATATAGGTTCTTTTCTTTTTAATCTGATCTCTTTGTGGGGTGTAGACCTAGTAATGGTATTACTGCATCAAAAGATATTCACAGTTTTATAAGCTTTTGGGCATACTTCCTGACTATTCTCCAGAATTGTTGGACCAGTTGTTTTTCTAATGAGGTATTTCACATTTTCTTCTATTTTTTCATTTGCTTGATTTCATTTTATTGTTTTTTGAAGTCTCAATGTGTCATTATGTTCCAGTTGCCCAATTCTAATTTTTAAGGAATTATTTCCTTCAATGAGCTTTTGTACCTCTTTTTCCATTTAGTTAATTCTGCTTTTTAAGAAGTTCTTTTCTTCAAAGTGGTTTTGTACCTTCTTATTCATTTGACCTATTCTGCTTTTAAATGAGTTCTTTTCTTCAGTGAATTTTTGTGCTTCTTTTGCCATTAGGCCAATTTTTATTTTTAAGGTGTTATTTTCTTCAGTATTTTTTGTGCCTCTTTTACCAGGTTATTAATTATCTTTTCATAATTTTCTTGCATCCCTGTAATTTCTTTTCCCAAATTTCCTCCATATTCTTATTTCTTTCTATAACTCTTCCAGGAATTCTTGTTGAACTTGTGTCCAATTAGCATTTTTCTTTGAGGCTTTGCTTGTAGCTGTTTTTACATTGTTGTCTTCTTCTGAGATTATATTTTGGTCTTCCCTGTTATTGTAGTAGCTTTTTGTGGTCAAGTTCTTTTTTTGTCGTTGCTGTTTGCTTACTTTCCCAGCCTATCTCTTGATTTTGAATTTTATGTTAAGGTCGGGTTCTGCTTATCTGGGAGTGAGGAGGCACTGTGTCAAGTGTCAGGCTTTTTATGCTATTATTTTCAGAGCTAGTTCTTGGAATCAGTAAGTTTTTGATGTTTCCAAAGTAATTTGATCCTGGGAGAGGTATAATTACTGCCCTCCTGGCTAGCACCTTGGTCCCCTGCTGCCACAAGAGCTAGTGCTCCTGTTTGCCTTGGAACTCAAACTAGGGCTCCTGATCCCTTGTGATGGACCACCATCACACCTCTATGCTCTAGAACTATGACCTGGAACTATGTATGGGCAATAGAGTTGCCAATCAGTGTCAGCTGTGCCCAGTGTTAGCAAAGGGATCCCTGTAATCTCTTTCTGACCCATAGTCCAACCCTCTTGGATGAAAGCTTTCAAAGCTGCTACTGTTGATGCAGCCCTTCCAAGGCCTATTGCTGATGTTCCTGCTGTGTTGGCATTGCCTGGCCTGTGCCCAACCCAGTGTTGCAGACCTCTCCTGTGGATCTACTAAGTTGTCTCAGGCTGGAAAAATGTCTCCTTATGAACTTTTGTTGGCACTGCTTCTCCAAAATTTAATTTGAATTGTTATTTTAAAGTTGTTTGGAGAGAAATGGTGGGAGAGTTCACCCTATACTCCACCATCTTGGTTTCCACCCCTTTCTTTTACAGGATTTACAGGTTATCCGTGATACACTCTGATGAGAATATCACTTCTGTTATCTCTACCACTGATTTTCATCCATCCATGATACCTCACTCTTCAGAATCCTGGATTTCTTTACTTGAGCATATCAGATCAACATACAATGCTCACTTTGCCTCTCTCTGTAAGCTATATAGTTCCATTTGAATATGGTATACCTTTCCAGAGCCATATTCTAGTTATTGATCTCATAGCACAAATATTCAGTCATATTTGTGAGGTCAAATTTACTTTTTTGTGTTAGTTGGAATTCCAGCCCTGTTTGTTAGTCATACATCGTGCTTTTGTGTGCAGACATCTAAGGCCATGGGCTTTATTGTGGGGCTCCTTTCTCAGAATTGATTTCCTGTGACTCTGGTCATCTTTATTGTTTTTATTCTTTTAACACCATAGCTATTCTTTATGGTATCCACCTTGGCCCATACTTCTCTATTGTAAAAGCTCTTTTGGTTATATTGGCAAGATTCAAGGTAGAGTAACAAGCAATGCTTGTTAGTTTAGATGCCCTTTATCCCTGGCCAAAAGTTTCTGTTCCTACATTTTATATCAAGTTCTAGAATTTCAAAACCTATCTTTTTAACCAGTGTTCACTTCCCAGACTTACCTTTCTCTTCCAAAGCCCTTGATTTTGATTGGCAGCAGTGATGAAATAAAACACTCCTTGAGTCTATAGGTTCATCAATTTCTTGTCTAAGATATCACTGTCTTCAACAATGCTGTCTTTTCAGGAGAATCATTTATCTCTACAGGGATCATCAGAAATAGGTAGTAATCATCAGTTTTGGCAAATCGTGGGATTATCTCTGTCACGTCCTGGATACATGCATTGGGAAGACAGCAGACATCTATACTGTCACTATTATAGAAGTCACTAACTTCTCATCTTTTCTTCCTCTGACTATTACTAGATGACCTCTTGTCTGATGGATCCACATGGAATCAGCTGCTTCTCACTGTTGGTGTCCAGCTCCCACTTCCGTGGGAAGAAGCTATTATCTACAGGAAGAAATTATCTGTTGTTACCTGTCCTCCTATAATTCTTCCAACTTTTAATCTTCAGGCACAGGTCAGGATTCTCCTCCAGCATTTCAGGTCTTCTATTTCTTGGTTTTTCCATTGCATTATTTCCTTTTCTTCCTCTTTCTTCTTTTCCCATAACAAAGGACTCATAGGAGCCCACAAACAGACAAAGAAAACATTGGAGACACTCAAAGAACTCAGAGAAGCCCATCACCTCTATTGCTTCTTAGGAGGCAAAGACTCCTGGGAGACTTCCAGAACTGTTGAATAGATATTTCACTTTCAGACCTATACTGTCTGCCCAATTCATAAGTCTGAATCTCTTGGCAAGCTAGGGCATGGTTTACTCTTTCTTATTCTTTCATCCTTAGTATCTTCCTGGCATCGATTATCTTTTCACCTCTGGGAAATTATGGTGTTCATGTCCTGCTGGGCAAATAGTTACTGGACCCAGGAGTTTCCAGACTTGAGTTTCCAAGCTAGCTAGCAAGCCTAGAAATATCCATTTCAGGACCACTGTTTTGCTCAGGAAAAGACATATTGATAGAAGATATCTTAAGGACTTGACATTCATTCTCAAGCACATGCTCTCACTGACTTTGCTGCCTTCCACCCTATGGGGGAAATAGGGGAGAGAGATCCCCTCCTCTCTTGCTGGAAGTTCAAGAGACAAGCTGCCTGACTCCCAAGCAATATACTCCAAAGAGCAAAAAAGAGCAACAGAGAGCACAGTTACCTTTTAAACTTTATTAAGTGGTCTGCTCCTCCTGCTTCAAAGGCCAATTCTCTTTGATAGCCCTCCCAATGATTGTGACCATGGCAACCCACAAGGAGTCTTTTCATCATGTTTGTACTTTAGCAAAGATCCAGGATGCAAAGCCATTCTCACACATGCTCCGTTGTATGACCTCAGTCCAGTAGATCTGGGGAGTTCCCCCATTACAAAATTTTACCTTCAAGTCCTATTCAAATGCATCAAGGTAACATAGATGTGACAACGGGTTCTCAGAGGTTATGCTATTATAACAAAAACATATAAAGATGGATCTGGCTGCAAATCATGAATACCATCTACCTACTAAAGAACAGAAGGCTTTTGATCTGCGTGAATACAATATCCACAAGGATGAGATGGCTGATCCTAGAAATACTATTTGGGTTAGCAGCTTATTTAATTATTAGGCATCTTGGGCTCTTACACTCCATAGGATGAAAAGGAATCTCTAGCTGCAATCTCATCCATTCCCCTGTTCTCTGGGCAGTCATCACAGAGACAGATAATATTGAGAGCATTCCACTCTTCCTCCTCCAACCTGTTAGTGTCTTAAAAACTGACAGTCTACAAGTTCTTCCTGTTACCTAACTTCCCTCTTGCAGACAGAGGACCCTTCCTCTCCTGTCTATCCTTGTAATTCACCCAATTTCCTCATCTTCTTTTCCTTCCCTCCCCCCACCTCTTCCTGCTTCATTATTCAGCACTAGAGAGGATCAGATCAGGGTAGAGACTGGATCTGAGTGGGGGCCGCAGGAGGGTAATCTGCTATTATTCCCTTGGGAGGAACGCCTCTCCAGGCGGTCAGTGATCCAGATGATTCTGATGGATTACAATCAGCTAGAATATTTCACTGTGGGATGAGTTGTAAGGGGAGTCCCGAGGGGGGAGGAGGAAGCAAGCACGGAGGAGGGGACTGGAGGTTTCCTTTTTTCCCCCTCCAGCTTTGCAGACTTTAGTGCTCAATCCATAGGGAAAGAAGCCAGCCTCCACAGGGACCACTTACCCCGTCCACGTACTTTAAACCAGAGTCTGTGAGCCCGGGGTGCTGAGCAGGAGGGTCTTTCTATGGCCCCTCTGAGCCAGCTGCCCTGGGAAAGGGAAGGAAGAAGAGGAAGACAGAAGGAAAAAGGGGGAAGGGGGCGGGGTGGGAAAGGGGAGGAGGTGGAGGAGGCAGCGGCGGCAGCAGCAGCTGTAGGGGCTGGGGCGGGCTAGTCCTGAGCAGGTTGAGCCGCGGTGGAATTAGCCTAGCTGAGATAAACCTGCACAGTCCCGCCAGCAGCTTTGCTATCTGGTTTTCTCAGTCCAGTACCCCGCTGTCCAGCACCATGGCCACCAGGGCGCATGGTGAGTGTCCGCTGGGCACAGCGCAGACTGGTGAGTGAAGGGGTAGGGGGTGAAGGGAACTTTCCCGGTTCTGGGTTGCGGAGGAGTCTGGACCTGGGCCAGCAGGTGTAAGACGGAATCACTGTTGGCTGGGCAATGGGTAGCCGGGGACACTTGAAGAATTCCAGGGGAGAAGTTTTAGGAAGGAGAGGACGCACTGCAGGGAGGTGAGGGTGGAGTGACAGGGTTGGGGATAGGGACACAGCAGTTTCTTTGGTTCCCTGAGTTATCCTTCCAAACTTCAGGACCTATGAAAACTCTGAGGATAGCCCGTAGTGTTGGGTAGAATGAATGGGGTTCTGGTGGGATTCTTGGGACTCGGAGACCTATGCCTGCCCTAGGGGGAAATTGTGAAGTATATACAGTTTGTTTTAGCCCTCCTTCCCCTTGCCCACTCTCCAAGCTCCTCACAGGTCCTACCCCTCCTTCCCTTTTAGAAGTTGCAGGATTCCACTCTATCCAGGTCCTGACTTCCTCCCCCCCACCCCATCCCGCCTTCCCCAGAGACTAAAATATCAATCATTTATACTTTAGTGTGGAGCTTTTGTTCTTCAGCGGTCATTTGCATTTAAACTGTGATTGCTTTTACTTGTATTTATAGAATGGAAGGTCATGTCACCTATTCAAGTAATTTCAGGTTCTGACAGATTGAGGAAGTGTGTGTATATGTGGTGGTACAGGAACCCTGAAATCCTAGGTATAGACCACCATCTCCCTAAGGCTGCTCCTGCAGGGGACCATGGCTTTTATGGCCTTATTTTCTGTTCTGTCTCAGCTGGCATGAATTAGGTAGAGAGAAGGCCATGGGAGATGTGATACTTCTTAGATTCATTTCTCACTACAGTCTTGGTGCTCTTGTGTGTTATGCAGGAAAAGATTCTAAGGCACCTATGTAACCTTTGTTGTACTTTGAGGTTTATTGAGCCAGACTGGATGGGTCTCAGTGAAAAAGGTCTGATTTCATTCAAAAAGCCAAGGGCTCTCTTCTCTGTAGAGGCTGGATGACCATTTTTGGAGAGTGGGCTCCACTGGCAGACTCCTGACCTTTCTCTCTGTTTACATCCTGTTGGCTTGTCATAATTATTGCTTTTTGTCCTAAAATACACAAAGGTGCCCCCGCACAATTCTCTTCCCAGAATCATAATGCTGGGAAGGATCTTAGAGGTCATCTCTTGTGATGAACTGGAGACCTATGCACTTGAAGTGTCATGTTCAAGGTCACAGCCACTCCACTGCCTTTCCACAGCACTTCTATCTTTGAAGATGCGTATCTTTGGGTTGTAAATTTTCCATTTGGGGAGCTGGCTGTTGGGGTTCATTTTTGTTCATTCCCATTTTCCTAAGACAGGGGCTTAGGAGACTGCTACTTTATGCCTTTATTCTTTTTGGCTCACGCTTTCTCTGTCTGCTGGTCATATCTGCACCTGAAAGTACTAGGCCCAGATTAGTGTGAGAGTACATCATTCCATAAAATATTACTAAAATATATATTTTAAAAGTTTATGGGAAATGCTTGCATTTTAAGAGTGGGGACAGAGGACTGGAAAAAATTCCATAAAGCTGGGCATGGACTGAAAACTTTCTGGCTTTGTAAAGTCATCAACCTTGGTATCTAAGTCTCAAAGCTGAAAGAGCAGGTGAAAATAAGGCATTGAATCTGGAAGAAATGCAGCCATTTATTACACCTTCCACAGGCAAGGTGAAGACAAAAACCAGAGAGACCCCAGGGCCCACATTGTGGAGTCTCTTAAATGAAAATCTGAGAAGACTGTGTTTTATCTTAGAGGCAATAGGGAGTCATGGAAGTTTTTTGAGCAGGTGAATAACCTTCTTGCTAGTGTACCCAATTATAGGCTCTGAAGGTGAAGGATGTGAGGCACTCGTGGTTGCTTTTTAGATGAAGTTCTTAAAGAATGCATAAGATCAAGAGAAAGCCACACCAGCTCACAGTCACCCTGAGCCCCTAGATGTCTATGCTGCAGTATGAGATGGGCTACTCCAGCTGGGAGGTGCTTAGTCCTGTGAGGGACCATGGTCCAGAGCTAAGTGACCCTTGACTCTCTGCCTCTTCCCTCATAATTGAATCTTTTCTACCACAGGGAAAGTGCTGGGACTCACTGCCTTATATAAAGTGTTTGATCATTTCTTTATAAGGTCGTACCCTCCTCATGCTTAGTACTTTGTAGGAATTTTCTTTAAAGTGATTGGAAAATTGGAGTGGCATGAGCTTGTCACACTGATGGCTGGGGAGGCATTATAAATTGCTGTCCTTCACATGTGGTCATACCTGTACCTTAGGAAGATTATTTGGGCAGCTGGGGGAAGACCGATTGTAAGGGATGGGGGGAGGAGAGGAATCGTAAGTAAAGAGACCAGTTAGAGTGCAAGTGAGAGGTAACGAAGGTCATTGTGAGAGTAGAATAGATGAAACCTGGCCATTGATTGACAATGGAGATGTGGAGAACAGGGAGGAGTAGTCAGGGATGGTGAGGTTGCAAACTTGAGTAACTGGTAAGTATTTGGCCCTAAACTGAAACAAAGAAGTTGGGAGAAGCGATGTATTTTGGGAGAAAAAGATCAATTTGTTTTTGACTTTGTTGAATTTGAGATGCGCATGAGACATCGCACAGCAAACAGTTGTAGAGGTCAAATATTCTTTGATTATCGTTTGAACTGGGATGGGAGTTCAGAAGAGAGATTAGGGATGGGCATAGAAGTTAGGGAATTATTTAGGTAAAGGTGTATAAAATAGATGATAATTGAACCTTTGGAAACAGATGAAATCACCAACTGAATGCATATACAGCAAGAAGAGAAAAGGGCTCAGGATGGAGTCTTGGGGAAGATCTATTATTTTTCTTCTTTTTAAGTTAATAGTATTTTAATTTTTCCAATGACATTTAAAGACAATTTTCAACATTGATTTTGTGAAAGATCTTGAATTCCAAATTTTTCTCCTTCCCCAAGATGGCAAGCAATCTAATATAGGTTCTACATGTACAATCACGTAAAGCATATTTACCTATTAGTCATGTCATGAAAGAAGAAACAGAACAAAAAGAAAAAAAACATACTTCCTCCCCACCAAAAGTGAAAATAGTATGCTTTGATCTGCATTCAGATTCCATCAGTTCTTTCTCTGGATGTGGATAGCATTTCCCATTATGAGTCTTTTGGAATTATCTTGAATCATTGTACTGTTGAGAAGACCTAAGTCAATCATAGCTGATCATTGTACAGTGTTACCATTACTGTGTGCAATGTTCTCCTGGTTCTGCTTACTTCACTCAAGCATCAGTTCATACAAGTCTTTTTTCTGAAATATACCTGCTCATCATTTCTTATAGCACAATAGTATTCCATTACATTCATATACCACAACTTTTTTTAGTCATTCCCCAATTGATGGGCATCTGCTCAATTTCCAATGGGAACATCCATTCTTAAGGAGCCAGAGAGGATGATGATCTAGCAAAGGAGATCTCTTGTATTTATTGTTTAGTGGGAATGTGAAGTGGGACTAGTTTTGTTAGTTTTCCTGTGATACTTTGCGTTCTGCTAGTTAAAGAGTGGTAAAGCAGAACAGATGCTAGAAAAGGATTAAAATGTAAAAAAATATGAGTGAGGGTAATGCCAATTTTGAGGACTAGATGTGACCAAATTCTGGGACTACTATTCTTGTAAAGCTGTTCAGTTCATATTGTCATGTGATAGAAAAGGTGAACTTTCTTCAGGTGCAGAGTCTTGATGGTCAGCTTCTTAAAGGATAATCAAACCCTGGTAAGACTGATTCAAATTGCCCATACTTATAAGAAACTGATTTATAAAACTAGGAGTAATAACTTAATAATTGATGAGAGTTAATATACCTCTAAAGTGTCTGTATTCTTGTATCTGCTCACTATGTTGTCTTGGTCACTGTCAAGGAATTGAACTAACAATCACAAGAATCCAAAAATTGTCATGAAGGGGGAGTCCCATGGTTTAGCTAATTGAATATTCTATCAGGCTAAAAGGACATATTTTTGTTTTCTCTCTAGAAGCGGAATAGGGGCTGCCATATTGATCTGGTGTATAAGTAGGAGGACTCTCAATTACTCTTTCTTGCCCCGTACTTTTCCTGGGCCAACCTACTCCTTTCTTTGAGTGTGATATTCTCTCTATCTACTCCCTTGCCTCCTCCCCTTTGTGCATATCATTCCCTTCAAACCAACAGGAAAAATAGCAGAGGCCCTGCCTCAGTGATATCCCCCAGGCACCATTGCAGACCCATGGGTTAGAGGAACCCTAGTACAAATATTCTTTCTACCTTGTGAAGTTATAAAATGTATCAACAACTCTGAACCCCTGGACAGAGATTGAATTTTGGCAAAATCCTTCAGGTTAGCAGACCACAATCAATTCTAATAGCTTCTGGTAGCTTAAGAAACGAAGTAAATATTTACATATAGAAAGGTAAACAAACTTTGAAGAAGCAGGGTGAACCTTTTATCCTTGGGAAAGCATTAACTTTCCCTTTTTTGACAGAAAGAGGGAGAGGGAGAGGGAGAGGAAGAGGGAGAGTTAAAAGTGGTGAAGAGAAAAGAAATTTCATCAGCTGTGGTTTCAAAAGTCCTAACTTGCTCTTGCAGTAGAGTACCATCCTAATGTCTCAGGTCCTGGCTCTCACTGTCTATAGTGGCTGCCTCCTGATGCCTCCATAGCTCTTACTCTCTTCCTCCCCACAGCTTCTTGGCTTATCCATACCTTAGTTTGGGAGAGGTTAGCTTGTCAGTTAAAGTCAAGGCCCATCAGTCCCAAGGCCAGGACAAAACTCCCTTGTGGATTGAAGAGGAAAAATCTGGGAACTCTTCCCTTGAAACCAGCAGGCATTCATTTTCAAGCATCCTGTTATACCTGAAGTGACCTTCAAATTTAACTACATACAAAAAAAATCAATTGTATTATTATATTCTGGAATTGGAAGGAACTTTATAGGAATCTTGTTTAATCTCTCTATTAATAAAATAATTCATTTTTGGAAATTTTAATTATTTTTAATGAGCAATTTTTTCTCCTCCCACCTCTCCTCATTAAAGACAAAGAAAAACAAAATCCTTGTAACTATTATGTATAGTCAAGCAAAACAAATTTTTACATTGACCATGTTCAATATGTGTGTATATGTATGTGTACACACACACACACACACACACACACATCATTCTTTATCCCGAGTCCATGACCTCTTTGTCAGGAGATGGATAGCATGTTTCATCACAAGTCCTCTAGACTCATGGTTTGTCATTGCTTTGTTCGGAGTTCTAAAGTCTTTAGAGTTGTTTGTCTTTACAGTGCAGAAGTCATACTCATTCTGCTCACATCATTATACATCAGTTCACAAAATTTTCCCAGGTTTTCTGGAACCTTCCCCTTTATTATTTCTTACAGTACAGTAGTATTCCATCCTATTCATATCCTATAATTTATTCAACCATTCCCCAGTTATTAGACATCTACTTAGTTTCTAGCTCTTTGTCACCACAAAAAGTTTCTAGTTCTTTGTCTCTATAAACATTTTCATTCATTTAAGTCTTTTTCCTCTTTTATGATCTATTGTGGCATAGACCTAGTAGTAGTATTGCTAGATCGAGGCGTATGCAAGGTTTAATCTTTTGGGCATAGTTTCAAGTTGCTTTTGAGAATGCTTGGACCAGTTCACAACTTCACAAACAGAATATTAATGTACCTGTTTTCCCCACAATTCCTCTAGCATTTGTTATTTTCCATTTTTGTCAGTTTTGCCTTCTGCCTTCAAAGTTGTTTTTATTTGCATTTCTCTAATTATTACTAATATTGGAACTTTTTTCATATGGCTATTGACAAGTTTGAATTTCTTCCTCCAAAAACTGCTTCTTCATATTCCTTAATCATTTATCATTTGGGGAATGACTCAATATTATAAATTTGAATCAGCTGTTTAAGCCTTTATTAAATTCCTATTATGTGTCAACCACTGTGCTAAGTGCTGGGGATTCAAAGAAAGGCAGAAACTGGCCTTGCTCTCAAGTCACTTACAGTATGGTGGGAGAGACAACATGCAAACAACTATGTACAAACAAGATGGATTCAGGCTAAACTGAAGAAAATCAACAGAAGAAAATATTAATGTTAAACGGGATTGAGAAAAGCTTCTTGCAGAAGATGGCACTTTTCTTGAGACTTGAGAGAAGCAAAGGAAGGAAAGAAGTGGAGATTAGGAGGGAGAGAATTCCAGGCAGGTGGAATTTCTTGTTCAAAGAATAGCAAGGGAGCCAGTGTTACTGTATCACAGAGTATGTTTAGAAGGTGGGGCATTGTAAGGTCTAAAAAGACTGGAATGGTGAGAAGGGGCCAGGTGACAGAAGGCTTTAAAAGTCGAGCAGAGGAATTCATGTTTGATCTTGGTGGCAATAGAGAGACACTGGCATTGATTGAAGGGGATGGGGAAGATGACATGGTCAGACTTAATCTTTAGGAGGATCGAACTGACAACTGATCAATTTGAGGCAGCAAGGTGGTACAATGGGTGTAGTTAGGAAGACCTAAATTCAAATCCAGCCTCAGACCCTTCCCAGCAGTGTGACCCTGGCAAAGTCACTTAATCTCTGTTTGCCTCATTTTCCTCAATTGTAAAAGGGAGATAATAATAGTGCTTGCCTCCTATGGTTGTTATGAAGATCAAATGAGATTTGTACAGTGCTTAGCACAGTGCCTGGTACACAGTAGGTGATTAATAAATGCATATTCCATCCATCCATCCATCCAAGTGAATGGAGGATGGACTGGAGTGCGGAGAGACGAGGTAGGGTGACCAACCAGCAAATAGTTGTAGTAGTGCAGGCATAAGGTGAGGAGGGCCTGCACCCCGGTGGGTGACAGTATTAGTGAAGAGAAGGGGAAATGTATAAAATATTATAAAGCTAGAAATAGCAGGACTTAGTAAGTGGTTGGATAGAGGGGATGAGAATGAATGAGGAGTATAGGATGATATCTAGGTTGAGAGTCTAGGTGACTGGTAAGATGGTGGTACCTTGGACAGTAATAAGAAAGTTAGAATTGGGGGAGAGTTTGGGGGGAAAGATAATGAGTTTTAGACATTTCAAGTTTAAGATGTCTATGAAATATCCAGTTTGAAATGTGAAATTGGAGGGTAAGGCTGGACAAATAAATTTGAAATTGTTGGCATAGAGTTGGTAGCTGGATTCATGGGAATTGATGAGATCACTAAGTGAAACAGGTTAGAGGGACAAGAGTCCAGGAAAGAGCACTGGGAACACCCATAACTGGAGTGATCTAGATGAAGATCCAGCAAAGGAGACTGAGAAGAATTGGTCAGATAGATAGAACCAGGATAGATCAATGTCATGAAAACCTAGAGGGAAGAGAGTATCCAGAAGAGGGTGATCAATAGTGGAAAAGCAATTAGAATTAGTGATTAGGAAATCATTGGTAACTTGGAAGAGAGCAGATTTGGTTAAGGGTGAGATTAGAAGAGAGATATGAGTGAAGGGAAAGGAAGTGAGGGCACCTATTGTAGACAACCTACTTAAGGAATTAAGCCATAAAGGTGAGAAGAGTTATGTTATGGGATGATAATAGGGATTGGTTGATCAATAAAAGATTTTTTTGAAGATGGGGGAAATTTTTTTCCTATTGCCTCTTTGTAGATAGCAAGAAAGCAGCCACTAGAGAGATAGAGATTGAAGATTAGTGTAAAGAGTCAGGATGATAGAGAGGGAAATCTGCTGGAGGAGAGAGGATAGAATAGGATCACTTGTGCACATAGAAGAGTTTGCCTTCACAAGAGGAAGGGCCATCACTTCATGTGAAACAGGTGAAGACAGTGAAAGTTGTAGAAGACATCTTAGTGATATAAGGGGAGGAGGGGAGAAAAAAGAACTCAAGGTGAATGGCCTTAATTTTTTTCAGTGGCGTTCTCAGCTGAGAGGATGAGAGTATGAGGGCTGTGGGAAACTTGAGGAAGCATGAAAAGTTTGCAAAAAACTATGTGGTGAGTGAGATACAAAATGATTAGGGAGATGTAAAAGGATTGCCTTGTTCCATTGAGGGCCCAGATGAGATTATGTAACATAAATTTGTAGTGGACTCATGTTTTACAGTTGAGGAAACTGAGGCAAATAGAGATTTTTTTTTTAAAGTGACTTGTCCCTAGGGTCACACATATAATAAGTGTCCAAAGCAGTTTTGAACTCAGGTCTTACTGACTCCAGGCCCAGTTCTCTATCCATTGTACCACATTTTAGAGGGGAATTATGGAGTAGCCAATGAAGGACAAAGAACAGGCTTTGATTAATGGCAGTCAGGGGTCCAGAATCACTGGCATGGGGAGGGAGTATATTAGTCATTGAGGAGTCAATTCAGCTAGGTTATCATCCATACTGATTTAGTGTGGAGTAAAGTTGTCCCAGGGTGTCAGGCAGAAGTGTATAGCTGGAAGGAAGGGATGGGTGCCCAGGAGCATGCAAGTTGATTGTGGTGTTCTCTATAAATCTTAGATGTGAGACTTTTATCAGAGAAACTTCCTGAAAGGATTCCCCGCCCCCCCCCACCCCAGTTCTTTGATTTTCTTTAGTTTTATTTTCCTTGGTTCCTTTGTGCAAAAACTTTTTAATTTTATGTAATTGAAATGGTCCATTTTGTGTTCTGTGATCTCTGTCCCTTGATAATTTAGGCTTCATGAATTCTTAGACCTCTGTCCATGGATCTGAAGTGTAATTTCTTCCTTGCTCCTCTAATTTATTTATGTCTATGTTACATATCCACTTGAAGCTTATCTAGGTATATTTTGTGACGTGTCAGTCTATACCTAGCTTCTGCCAGACAACTTTCTGGCTTTCCCAGCAGTTTTTGTTAAGTTGTGAATTCTTACCCCAAATAGCTAGGATCTTTGAATTTATCAAACACTAGATTATTGTCAGCAATCCATGCTTGATAGATAGTTCATCCAGGTTGCACTCGAGCATTTCCAATGACATAAAAAAATCATTACTTCCTGAGAAAGCTACTGTTGTTCCTGTTCAGCCATTCAGTTGTGTCTGACTCTTTATGACCCCATGGAACATAATAGCATACCAGGCCCTCCTACTTCCACAGTCTCCTGAATTCTATCTGAACTCATGTTTGTGGCAAAGTTAAGTCATTCACAGTTCTTCATTGAACAGTATTGCTATTACTGTGTACAATGTTGTCCTGGTTCTGTTCACTTCACTATGCATCAGTTCATGTAAGTCTTTCCAGATTTTTCTGAAATCATCCCGGTTGTTATTTCTTATTGCACAATAGTATTTCATTAAAATCATATATAACAGCTTATTTGGCCATTCCCCAATTGATGGGCATCCCTTTGATTTCCAATTCTTAGCCACCACAAAAAGAGTAGGTCCTTTTCCCTTTTTATGGATGTTTTTGGGATACAGACTTAGCAGTGATATTGCTGCATCAAAGGGTATGCACAGTTTGATAGACCTTTGAGCATAACTCCAAATTGCCCTCTAGAATGGTTATATTAATTCACAACTCCACCAACAGTGCATTGGTGTCTCAGTTTTCTCACATCACCTCCAATATCCAACATTTTCTTTTTCTGTCATATTGGCCGCTCTGATGGGTATGAAGCTTCACTTTCTTTGAAAAGTGCCTGTTCATATCCTCTGGCCATTTATCAATTGGGGAATGACCTGTGTTTGTACAAATTTGACTCAGTTCTTATATTTTGAGAAATGAGGCCTTTATCAGAGATACTTGTTGCAAAAATTTTCCCCCAGTTTTCTGCTTTCCTTATAATTTTGCTTGCATTGGTTTTCTTTGTGCAAAAACTTTAAGTAATCAAAATTATCTGTTTTACATTTTATAATACTCTCTATATCTTCTTTGTTCCTAAATTCTTCCCTTATCCATAAATCTGACAGATAAACTATTCCATGTTCTCTTAATTTGCTTATGGGATACCCTTTATGTGTAAGTCATATACCTGTTTTGACCTTAGCTTAGTATATGGTGTGAGATATTGGTCCATACCTAGTTTCTGCCACACTGTTTTTCAGTTTTCCCAGCAATTTTTGTCAAATAATGAGTTTTTGTTCGAAAAGCTTGGATCTTTGGGTTTATCATATACTAAATCACTATGGTCATTTACAATAATATAATTTGTACTTAATCTATTCCACTGATCCACCACTCTATTTCTTAGCTAGTACTAGATGGTTTTGATAATTGCTACTTTGTAATACAGTTTGAGATCCCATATAGCTAGACCACCTTCTTTCACATTTTTTTCATTGATTCCCTTGGTATCCTTTAGCTTTTGCCCTTCCAGATGAATTTCATTATTATTTTTTCTAGTTTCATAAAATAATTTTTAATAGTTTAATTGGTTTGGCACTGAATAAATAAATTTAGGTAGAATTGTAATTTTTATTATATTGGATTGGCCTACCCGTGAGCTATTAATATTTTTCCAATTGTCTGACTTTATCTCTGTGAAAATTGCTTTATAGTTCTGTTCATAAAATTCCTGGGTTTGTCTTGGCAGGGAAACTTCCAAATATTTTATATTGTCTACGGCTGTTTTAAATGTAATCTCTTTTTCTATCTCTTCCTGCTGGACTTTATTGGTAATATATAGAAATGCTGATGATTTATGTGGGTTTATTTTGAATCCTGCAACTTTGCTAAAGTTGTTAATAATTTCAAGTAGTTTTTTAGTTGATTCTCTGGGATTTTCTAATATATCATATGCAAAGAGTGATAATTTTGTTTATTCATTGCCTATTCTAATTCCTTTAATTTCTTTTTCTTCTCTTATTGCTATAGCTAACATTTCTTTTTTTTTTGGAGGGGGAAAGGCAAGGCAATTGGGGTTAAGTGACTTGCCCAAGGTCACACCATTAGTAAGTGTGTTAAGTGTCTGAGGTTAGATTTGAACTCAGGTTTTGCTGACTGCAAGGCTGGTGCTCTATTCACTGCCCCACCTAGCTGCCCCTACAGCTAACATTTCTAGTACAAGATAACAATACAATAGAGGTGATAATGGGCATCCTTGCTTCACCCTTGATTGTATTGGGAAGACTTCTGTGGTTTTAGATAAATATTACATATGATCTTAAGGTAAGCTCTGTTTAGTCCTATGTTCTCTAGTGTTTTTAATAGGAATGGGTGCTGTATTTTGCCAAAAGTTTTCTGCATCTATTGAGATAATCGTATGATTTCTGTTGGTTTTGTTATTGATATGGTCAATTATTCTGATAATTTTCCTAATACTGAACCAGACCTGCATTCCTGGTATAAATCCCACCTGGTCATAGTATGTAATCCTTGTGATATGTTGCTGTAATCTATTTGCTGTATTTTATTTAAAATTTTTGCATCAATATTCATTAGTGAAATTGGTTTATAATTTTCTTTCCATTTTGGCTCTTCCTGGTTTGGGTATCAGCACTGTATTTGTGTCGTAAAAGGGATTTGGTAGGATTCCTTCACCTATTCTTCCAAATAGTGTATATAGTGGGATTAATTGTTCTTTAAATGCTTGGTAGAATTTTCTTGTGAATCCATTTGGTCCTGGGTAATTTTTTGTAGGAAGTTCATTGATAGTTTAGTCAATTTCTTTTTTTTTTTTCTGAGATTTGGGTTATGTATTTCGTTTCTTCTTCTGTTAATCTAGATAGTTTATATTTTTGTAGATATTCATCTATTTCATTTAGATTGTCAAATATTTTGGCATATAATTGGTTTCATTTTTGATACTAGTAATTTGGTTTTCTTCTTTCCTTTTTAAAATCAAATTAAACAGTGGTTTTTCTATTGTATTGGTCTTTTTTTCATAAAACCAGCTTCTAGTTTTATTCATTACTTCAATGGTTTTCTTTCAGTTTTATTAATCTCTCATTTGATTTTCAGGATTTCTAGTTTGGTGTTTAATTAGTTATTTTAATTTGTTCTTTTTCTAGTTTTTTTTAGTTGCATGCCCAGTTCATTGATCTTCTTTTTCTTTATTTTATTGATGTAAGCAATTAGAGACATAAAATTTCCTCAAATTTTGGTATGTTGTCTCTTTGTTCTTATTTTATTTAAAGAAATTATTATTGATTGTTTCTATTATTTGTTCTTTGACCCACTTCTTTTTTAGGATTAGATTATTTAATTTCCAATTAATTTTTAATCTTTCCATTCAATCTTGTCCATTATTGAATGTAATTTTTACTGCATTAAGATCTGAAAAGGATGCATTTACTATTTCTGCTTTTCTGCATTTAGTTATGAGGTTTTTATGTCCTAATACATAGTCAGTTTTTGTGTGGGTGCCATGGACAGCTGAGAAAAAAGGTATATTTCTATTCCAATTCAACTGTCACCAGAGATCTATCATATCCAACTTTTCTAGAATTTTTTTTTTACTTCCTTAGCTTCTTGCTTGTTTATTTTTTCTTTAGATTTATCTAGTTCTGAGAGGGGAAAGTTGAGGTCTTCCACTGTATGGTTTTATTATCTATTTCCTCTTGTAATGGATTTATCCCATTCACATTTATAGTTATGATAGCTAAATCTGCATTTCCCTCCATACTATTTTTCCCTTGTTTATCCCCCCATCTCTCTTATACCCAACTCTTTCCCTGTTTTACTTCTGATCACTACCCTCCCTAATCTATCCTCCCTTTTATTAGTCCCCCTCCCCCTTCTATTATCTCCATTCCCTTTTACTTCCTTATAGGGTATAATGGATTTCTGTATCCAACAGAGTGTGTATATTATTCTCTTTTTGAGGTAATTTTGATGAGAATAAGGGTTTAGCTGTGCCTCTCCCATCCCATCTTCCCTTCCACTATAATAACTCTTTCATGCCTCTTTTATGTGGGATAATTTACCCCATTCAATCTCCCTCCTCCTTCTTCTTCCAGTGCAATTTTCTTTTTCACCCCTTTATTTTTTTTTTTGGTATAATCCCATCAAAGCCACCTTATATATCCAAACCCTCTGTCTATATATACTCCTTCTAATTGCTGTTATGGTAATAAAGTTCTGAAGAGTTATAAATATTACATTGCCATATAGAAATATAAACACTTTAATCTTATTGAATTTCTTATGTTTTATCTTTCTTGTTTCTTTTTTTTTACCTTTTTATGTTTCTTTTGAGTCTTGTATTTGGAGGTCAAATTTTTTATTCAGCTCTGGTCTTTTAATTAGAAATTCTTGAAAGTCTTCTATTTTGTTAAATGTCCATTCCCCCCCCCCCTTTAAAGATTATATTCAGTTTTGTTGGGTAAGTAATTCTTGGTTGTAATCCTAACTCCTTTGACTTCTGGTATATCATATTCTAAGTCCTGAGGTTCTTTAATGTGGAAGCTGCCAAATGCTGCGTAATTTTGACTGTAGCTTCACAATATTTGAATTGTTTCTTTTTGACTGCTTGCAATACTTTTCCCTTGATCTGTGTGTTCTGGAACTTGGCTATGATATTCCGGGGAGTTTTCATTTTGGAATCTCTTTCTGGTAGTGATTGATAGATTCTTTCAATTTCTATTTTGCCCTCTGGTTCTAATATATCAGGGAAATTTTCTTTGATAATTTCTTGTTGTCCAGGTTTTTTTATTATGGCTTTTGGGTAGTCTAATAATTCTTATGTTATCTCTCCTGCATCTATTATCTATGTCAGTTGTTTTTCCAATGAGAAATTTCACATTTTCTTCTATTTTGTTTTACTTTTTTGATTTTGTTTTATCATGTCTTAATGTTTCATAGTTATTAGTTTTCACTTGCTCAACTCTAATTTTTAAAGAATTATTTTCTTCAGTGAACTTTTGTGTTTCCTTTTCCATTTGGTCAATTCTATTTTTTAGGGAGTTATTTTACTCAGTAAATTTCTGTTTATCTTTTCCCATGCTATTGACTGTTTTTTCATGATTCTCTTGTGTTACTTTCATTTCTTTTCCCAAGTTTTTCCTCTTCTCTAATTTGCTTTTTAAAATCCTTTTAAAACTCTTCCTGGAATTCTTTTTGGGTCTGAAACCAAATTATATCTTTGAGGCTTCACATATAGCCATTTTGACACTATTGTCCTCTTCTAAGTTTATGCCTTGATCCTCTTTATCACCATAGTAACTTTCTATAGTCAAGCTCTTTTTTTTGCTTTTTGCTCATTGTTTCTGCCTTTTTTGGTGACTTGGTGTTTATATGTGAGAGTTGGACTCTACTCCTGCACTGTCCCAAGCTTTTTGTGCTTGGGCTCTTTGTCTTATTGCTGGTTTTCACTGGGCTTCAGGGCTTAGCTTCTTGCTTTCTCTGGAGGGTAGGCTTCCCTTCTGGCTTGTACTGGGTGGGGGGATAATGCTTCCCTCTTGGCCTTCTCTGGGGTGTGGAATTTAGCTGCTGGCCTGTTCCGGGCTGGGACCTTGCTGCTGGGTTGCTATGGTAACAGAATCTTTCTGGTGGCTGGCCCTGGATGAGGGATCTTGTTGTTGGTCTGCCCCAGGGGTGGAGCCCTGCTGATGTGTTGCTATGGAAATGGGATCTATCTGCTGATAGTCCCTAAGGGCAGGGTCTTGCTGTTGGCCAGCCTCAGGGTGGAGCTTCACTACAGGTCAGCAGTGGGGTCAAGGCCTCATTGGTAGCTTGTGCTGAGGTGGGGTCGCTGGGGTGGGGCCTTGCTGGGCTCCACAGACTGCTCACTTGCCCCAGGTCTGATATTTTGAAGGAAGGTGGGCTTCGGTGGTGGATTGCCACAGGCTTGGAGCCCTGCTGCAGGCCCTTCCTGGGAGGCTGGCTGCTCCTGCTGTTGGACCATGCTTTCTTCCCACCCAGTGAGACAGACCTTTCCTGGCAGGCTGGTAAGCTGCTTCCTTGTTCCTAGAGCAATTCTGATATATTTTTCTGGTTGTTTGGAGGGGACTTTGGGAGGGATTCAGAGGGTTCCTTCTTTAGACTGCCATCTTGGCACTAGAAGCCCTATCATGCCTATTTTTGCATAAAACATTCCCTTGATATCTCTAATTGTCTTTAAGAGACCTCTTGTCTTTCCCATTCTGTTATTTTCTTCTATTTCTTTTCTTATTTCTCCTTGATAGTCTTTAGAATTCTACATTCAGTTGGGTATATCTTTCCCTTTCTCCTTTCCCTTTCCTTCTTTCTTCAGCTACTTGTAAGACCTCATCATGTAGCCATTTCACTTTCTTGATTTTCTTTTTATTCAAAGGCCTCATTTCTAAAATATACAGGGAATTGAGCCAAATATATAGGAATACAAGCCACTCCCCAGTTGAGAAATGGTCAAAGGATATGAACAGGTAATTTTCAGAGGAAGAAATTAAAGATATCTATAGGCATATGAAAAAATGCTCTAAATCACTACTGATTAGAGAAATGCAAATCAAAACAACTCTTAGATACCACATCTCTACTGTCAGATTGACTAAAATAACAAAACAGGAAAATGATAAATGCTGGAGAGGATGTGGGAAAATTGGAACATTGTTACATTGCTGGTGGAGTTGTGAGATGATCCAGCCATTTTGGAGAGTAATTTGGAACTACGCCCAAAGAGCTATAAAAATGTTCATACCCTTTGACCCAGCAATACCACTTCTAGGGTTGTATCCCAAAGAAATCACACAAGCAGGAAAAGGACCTATATGTACAAAAATATTTATAGCGGCTCTTTTTGTGGTAGCTAAGAATTGGAAATCAAAGGGATGCCCATCAATTGGGGAATGGCTGAACAAGCTGTGGTATATGAAGGTAATGGAATACTATTGTGCCATAAGAAATGGGGATGATGCGGACTTCCTAACAACCTGGAAAAACCTACATGACATAATGCTGAGTGAGGGGAGCAAAGCCAGGAGAACATTATACACAACCACATATATATGGATTCTGTGAGGACCAACCCTGACAGACTTCACTCTTCTCAGCAACACAAGGTACAAAGACAACTCCAAAGGGCTCACAATAGAGAATGCTATCTACATCCAGAGAAAGAACTATGAAGTATGAATGTAGATTGAGGCACACTTCATGATAGCCTTCCCCCCCCATTTTTTTTCCTTTTCTCTCTTTTGTTTTTGTTTCCAGGAAGGGTTTTTTTTGTTTTGGTCTTGTTTCTTATCTCGCATGATTCATTTCATTGATCACAGTTCTTCTCCATAACTTGACTAGTGTGTAAATTAATTCAATGCGAAGTTATACATGGAAGCTATATGGGATTCCATGCTGGGTAGCGGAGGGAGGGGGGGAAGGGTGGGAAGAAAATCTGGAACTCAAAATTATGTAGAACTGCTTTCAGCCCCAGGCCCACCTGGTGGGAGGAATTAAGTGGTGGATCAGAGTAGGAGTCCTGAGCCTGCTTAGATCTGAGTCGCGATCAGGGTGGATGGTTCTTGGGGGAGGAGGAGCACTTCTCTGGCAGAGCTTGCAGTGTAGAAATAGCTCTTAAAACAACAGTGCAGCCCCTCAAGCTTGGGACAAAGTACTCTATACTCTACAAGCAGTCATACCCTGATGAAAAGCTCAAGGGTCAAGTAGTTGGCAGGGAACATGACAGGCAGTGAAAATGGACTCAGATTGAGACTCTGACTTTGGAATCTTTCTTGGATGACAAAGAAGACCAAAACATACAGCCAGAAGATGTCAACAAAGTCAAAGAGCCTACATCAAAAGCCTCCAAGAAAAACATGAACTGGTCTCAGGCCATGAAGAGCTCAAAAAGGATTTAGAAAAGCAAGTAAGAGAAGTAGAGCAAAAATTGGGAAGAGAAATGAGAGTGATGTGAGAAAACCATGAAAAACAAGTCAATGACTTGCTAAAGGAGAACCAAAAAAATACTGAAGAAAATAACACCTTAAAAAATAGACTAACTCAAATGGCAAAAGAGCTCCAAAAAGCCAATGAGGAGAAGAATGCCTTGAAAGGCAGAATTAGCTAAATGGAAAAGGAGATCCAAAAGGCCACTGAAGAAAATACTACCTTAAAAATTAGACTGGAGCAAGTGGAAGCCAGTGACTTTATGAGAAATCAAGATATTATAAAACAGAACCAAAGGAATGAAAAAATGGAAGACAATGTGAAATATCTCCTTGGAAAAACCACTGACCTGGAAAATAGATCCAGGAGAGATAATTTACAAATTATTGGACTACCTGAAAGCCATAATCAAAAAAGAACCTAGATCTTTCAAGAAATGATCAAGGAAAACTGCTCTGATATTCTAGAGCCAGAGGCTAAAATAGAAATTGAAAGAATCCACCGATCGCTTCCTGAAAAAGATCCCAAAAATAAAACTCCTAGGAATATTGTCACCAAATTCCAGAGCTCCCAGATCAAGGAGAAAAAACTGTAAGCATCCAGAAAGAAACAATTTGAGTATTGTGGAAACACAATCAGGATAATATAAGATCTGGCAGCTTCTATATTAAGGGATCACAGAGTTTGGAATATGATATTCTGGAGGTCAAAGGAGCTAGGATTAAAACCAAGAATAACCTACCTAGCAAAACTGAGTATCATGCTCCAAGGCAAAATATGGATTTTCAATAAAATAGAGGACTTTCAACCTTTCTCAGTGAAAAGACCAGAGCTGAATAGAAAATTTGACTTTGAAGCACAAGAATCAAGAGAAGCATGAAAAGGTAAACAAGAAAGAAAAATCGTAAGGGACTTACTAAAGTTGAATTGTTTTGTTTACTTTCCTACAAGGAAAGATGATGTATATAACTCATGAGTCCTCAGTATTAGGGTAGCTGAAGGGAATATATGTACACACACACACACACACACACATATATATTTGTATATATATATATATATATATATATATATTTATATATATAGACAGAGGGCACAGGGTGAGTCGAGTATGAAGGGATAATAACTAAAAAAATCAAATTAAGGAATAAGAGAGGAATATATTGAGAGAGGGAAAAAGGAAGGTATAGAATGGGGTAAATTATCTCGCATGAAAGTGGCAAGAAAAAGCAGTTCTGTAGGAAGGGAAGAGGGGGCAGGTGAGGGGGAATGAGTGAATCTTGCTCTCATCAGATTTGACCTGAGGAGGGAATAACATACACAGTCAATTGGGTATCTTACCCCACAGGAAAGAAGGAGGAAGGAGATAAAAAAGGGGGGATGATAGAAGGGAGGGCAGATGGGGGAGGAAGAAATCAAAAGCAAACTCTTTTGAAAGGGACAGGGTCAAGGGAGAAAATCGAATAAAGGGGGATAGGATAGGAAGAAGCAAAATATAGTTAGTCTTTCTCAACATGTGTATTGTGGAAGGGTTTTGCATAATGATACACATGTGGCCTATGTTGAATTACTTGCCTTTTTAGGGAGGGTGGGTGCGGAGGGAAGAGGGGAGAAAATTTGGAACTCAAAGTTTTAAAAGCAGATGTTCAAATAAAAAGTTTTGCATGCAACTAGGAAATAAGATATAGAGGCAATGGGGCATAGAAATCTATCTTGCCCTACAAGAAAGTAAGGGAAAAGGGGATGGGAGGGGAGTGGGGTGACAGAAGGGAGGGCTGACTGGGGAAAGGGGCAATCAGAATATTTGCCATCTTGGAGTGGGGGGGGTAGAAATGGGGAGAAAATTTGTAATTCAAGTTCTTGTGGAAATCAATGCTGAAAACTAAGAATATTAAATAAATAATAATTTTTAAAAATGGGAGTAGAAAAGTACTTAATGTAAAATTAAAGTGCAGAGTAATTAATGTAGATCAAGTATATAATAACCTTTTATTTTCTCCACATAAAAGAAATGCTTACTGTATAGAAGAATCATCTGCACACATCACCAAACAGCAACCCATAACTTCTATTATCCTCTCCTGGGAGGCTGATACTTAAAACAGTTAAATATGAGATGCCTTAGTTTCTGCTCTGCACTATCTGAAGAAGTCCCTTAAAGTCTATACCTCTTTGTGGAAACCAGAACACAGCTTAGGTATATCCTCTTGTGATTGGTTACCTCGAAGAAGGGTGTGGTTGCTGAAAACTTGTTTTTTTCTGTCAATCATTCAGTCAATAACCATTTATTACTCTCACTGGTGGCTCCAAGATGCTGCAGCATGTACAGTGGCCTCACCCTGGCAGATGGGGTAAACCAGGTTGAGGGTAATTGACAGTCCTCAAATGTCTCAGTGACTTAGTGGGGTGTCTAAGCATGTGAAAACATCCCCCAGTGGAATGAGCTGCTGAGAAACGTTTTTCCAATAGCCATGAAGGTGGCCGAAGCAGGTGCTGTGGAGCTCTTAGAGCTTGGTTAGATATTGAAAATGCCATGGTCTTCTACTGCGTACTGGGCTGTTGCCACTTGTCTTGGCTTTTGTCTTGCCACTGACTCTGAAAGACAGAGTGAGGCTGACGAGTTTGCGTAACTCTGCCTCACTTAAATCCAACTCTCATGCAAGTCAGGACACCAACCATCACATTGTGATGTCATTGGTTTTCTTCTAAAATGAAAGATAAATAACAACAAGCATTTATTGAATGCCTACTATGTATCAGGCACTGTGTAAGCATAGGGGAGACAAAAAAGGCAAAAGATAGTCTTTGCCTTTGAGAAGCTCAAAGTCTAATGGGGGAGACAACATGCAAACGACTCTATACGAACAAGTTATATGCAAGATAAATAGGAAATAATCAATAGAGGGAAGCTGCTTGGGGATGGAGAGGGATTGGGAAATGCTCCTTGTAGAAAGTGAGATTTTAGCTGAGACCTGAAGGAAGCCAGAAGGTGGAGAAAAGGAGGGAGAATGTTGCAGGCATTTTCCAAAGCCAAGAGATAGTGTCCTGTTTGAGAAATGGTAAGGAGGCCAGTGTCATTAGTTTAAAATGTGAAAAGACTGGAAAAAGGGGTGTTCGTGTGTGTGTGTGTGTGTGTGTGTGTGTGTGTGTGTGTGTGGGTATGGGTATGGGTATGGGGGGAATGCTAGGTTACCAAAGACTTTGAATGCTCCCAAACTCTTGACCTCACAAGGCTGCCTTTAAGGCTGGACATGTCCATCTAAGGATCATTATTAAGTCACTTTTGCTCAGGCAAAGAAGCACAAGCAGAAGAGGCAGCCAGGTCCCTGAAGTCTAAGCTCAGGCTTATCTAGGAAGCATATGTACCCACTATCATGTTCTGAGGAGCTACCATAACCTCTATGATAGAGGGGAGAAAGGCTTATAGAAGTTCCACGTGCTTAACAGATGGAAAGTGAGAGTGTGCCAGAGGCTAGAAACACTCCTTTTAAGATTTGCTGAGACTTAGCTCAGTAGCCAGTCTTCTTGGCATAACACCCTGCCATGATATGAGCAAGCAAAGGGGTTTACTAATGTCCTTTGCAAAAGGCTGAACACCCTTTATAATTTCTTTTGTGCCAAAGCTCATGCTTTGATGGGATCATGCTTATAATGTCAGAAACCATGTCTTTTTCTTCTTCATTGGAATTATTCACAATTATATCACAATCATTTCACTTTTAGAGCCAACCATCCTTCTTCAATCATGTTTAGGAAGGGCCTCGGCAAGCTGCAACATGTCCGGAGAAGAGTGACCAAGATACAAGGATTAGTTGGGGAAAAAAAGTAAAGATACTTATTGTAGGGAAGAGAATACTTAAGGGAGTGTTTGAGCTGTCTCCAAGTTCTTGAGGACCAGAAAGGCTTTTGTTATTCACCTATTATATGTCAGACATTTTGCCAGTTTCTGGGGATGGAAAGGCAAAAAAATGGTGCAGCCTCTTATATTCTTACATCCTATAGACTCATATTCTATGAAGGTGAGGTGTTAGGGGCAGGCCTAATGTCACCTTGATCATTAGATTTAGTGTTGGGAGGAAATGAAGCGCTCATAAGTCATCAAACAGTTAACAAAAGGAGATTTATTTAGCTCTAACACAGCAAAGATATACAACAAGGATACTCACTTCTATGGTCTCTGTCCTCTTTGTATCCACATGGAAACATATCTTTTCAGCAGAGCAGGCTGTGCTGACTCATATTCCTCAGACATCCACCAAGTGAGAGGGACCCATACTCCTATGTCCTTGGGTGACCAGGAAGTGGCCAAGGGAGGCAGGAGCTAATCAGGTTCCAGAAACAGCTTATTTTGCCTTTTAGGGAAAACTAATCCCTGTTTTGGGAAATGGAGAGAATCCTGGTCCTATAGAGTTCATGGGAAAGAACAACACACAAATGATACACATTCAAATAGATTAAAAATACATTCAAAATAAATGTAAATGAATTATGGTGTTGCGATGGGAGAAATTACTAAAGCTGGGGTAATAAAGGAGGGCAGCTAGGTGGATCAGTGAGTAGGGTATGGGGCCTAAAGTCAGCAAGACTCATCTTCATGAGTTCAAATCTGGCCTTGTACACTTACTAGCTGTATGACCTTGGGCAAGTCACTTAACCCTGTTTGCCTCAGTTTCCTCATTTATAAAAAGAACTAGAGCCACTCCAAGATCTTTGCCAAGAAAGGTCATACACCATAAAACAACTGAACAACAACCATCCAAGAGAGGACTCTAATAGGAGATGACACTAGAATCTTGAAGGATTCCAGGAGGCAGAGGTGAGGAGGCGGCGGGGGGGGGGGACCTTTGAAGAAACGCATGGGAGTAGGATCTGAAAAATCATATACAAGGAACACTAAATCGAATCATTTGTCTGGAACAAAGAGTGCATCATGGGAAATAATTTGATATTAGGCTGGAAAAGGATGTTGGAGCCAGACTTTTTAGAGCTCTAAATACCAAGTAAAGGAATACGTGTTTTATCCTGAAGGCAAAAGGGCTTGCTGAAGCTCCTTGAGTGTGGATATAATATGGTCAGACCAATGCTTTAGAAATACCAATTTGTCCGCTGCATGCAGGATGGATTGGAAAGGCTTGATTAAAGGGAGAGCAATTAGGAAGTACTAGCAAGAGGTGATAAGGTCTTGAATTACGCTGATAACTATAATCTAAAAATTACATCTGTCTAAAATTAGAATGAGATGCCATAAATAAGTGGTAAGTTCCCTATCAGTGGAATTTTTTATATTCAATTTTATTTTATTTTTAGTTTTGAATTCTCTCTCTCACCTCTCCTTTCCTCACCCATTGAGCAAGCAAGAAAAACAAAATCCATTGCAAATGTATGTAGTTAAGGAAAACAAATTATAGTATTAGCCATGTCCAATAAAATAAAATATGGAGAATATATGTCAGTCTGCACCCTGAATCCATCAATTTTCTATCCAGAGGTGGATTGCGTGTTTCATCATGAGTCCTTTTGAAATGTGGTTGGTCATTTTATCAGAGTCACCTAGTCATAGTTTGTCTTTATGGTATTGTTGTTATTGTATACACTCTTCTCTTGGTTCTTCTCACTTTACTCTGCATCAATTCATACATGTCTTCTCAGGTTTTTCTGAAAATATCCCCTGCATCATTTCTTACAGCACAATGGTATTCTATTACTTTCACATACCAAAACTTATTCAGCTCTTCTCCAATTGGTGGGTATCTCCTCAATTTCCATTTCTTTGACACCATGAAAAAAGCTGCTATAAATATTTTCACACATATGGGTGTAGCTAGAGCACTGGCATCTCTGGGTTACAAAGTATGCACAGTTTTTGGGGAATGGTTCCAAATTGCATTTCAGAACGATTGGATCAGTTCACAGATCCAACAACAGTGCTTTAATGTACCTGTTTTATCATATTCCCTCCAGCATTTGTTACTTTCCTTTTTCTCGGTCTACTTTGTCAATCTGATGAATATGAAATATCTCAGAGTTATATTAATTTACATTTCTCTAACTATTAATGAATTAGTGCATTTTTTCATATGACTATTGATAACTTGGATATCTTTCTCTGAAAACTGCCTATTCATATTCTTTGAGCGTTTTATCAGTTGGAGAATGGCTTTTATTCTTATAAATTTGACTCAGTTCCTTATATGTATCTTAGAAATATGAACCTTATCAGAGAAACTTATTGCAAAGATCCATCCCTCCCCCACCAATTTCTTACTTCTCTTCTAGTTTTAGCTTCATTGGTCTTGTTTATACAAAAACTTGTTAATTTTATGTAATTAAAATTGTCCATTTTGCCTACTGTGATCCTCTTCGTCTCTTGTTTGTTAATGAATTCTTCCTCTATCCATAGATCTGACAGGTAATTTCTCCTATGCTCCTCGAATTTGTTTATGATTCACGGTTTAAGTCTAAATCATGTGCCCATTTGGTACTTATATTGGTATAAGGAATGAAGTGTTAGTATATATCTAGTTTCTGCCATACCACTTTCCAGTTTCTCCAACAGTTTTTTTTTGAATCTGTTAGAGGCTATTCTCTAGAGGCAATTCATTCTTTGAACTAGTCGACCTCTGAAGTCTTTTCCAGCTTCACTCATTGCATTAGTTATTGGACTGTGGCTAGATACAGAGCACCTAGGGTTTTCACAGATCATTTCATCTAAATCTAGTCTTTTCTTGGATAGGCCAGGGAACCCAGTACTTGCCTTCCCTCATATATCCCCTTCCCTGCTTTCACTGGAACCATATGCTTTTCCTCTGTTTTTTTGAAATCTCCTTTCCTAAAGTCTAGACATCTGCCTAATGTTTCCTTCTTTCAATAGTGTAAACTCTAAGAAAACATGAAAGACTCAGTCAGTTATTCCTTATTGGTGAGAATTGAGTCTAGCAATTTCCCTTGTTTCTTCTTCTTCTATCTATAAGATTAAATGTTCAACAAAGCAGGTCAAAAATTTGTCTGATTTTTTTGGTTGTGTCAGAAGGAGGTCTTTAAAGAGTCAAGGTATTCCCATAATTACTTTATTTTGCCTCTGGGCCAGTTTTTGTGATGTGTGTAAGGAAATTATTGCCCACATCCTCTGCATGGAGAGTTGGTCTCCAGTGCTTCTCAGACTGTGGATGGGTGACCCCATATAGGGTCGAGAAAAATTTGGCAACAGTAAAAGATTTCTGAATTCGCAATGAGTAATGAATCCAAGGTGTTTCTGGCAGCACTTGCCCATGTTGCATCTTGCAGCTTCACTTCAGCCTTGGTTCTGAACATAAGCATGTGCACCACAAACCATGCAATGCCAAGAAGCTGCCGAAACTCGAAAAGGGGTCATGAGTGGAAAAAGTTGAAGAAGCCTTGGTCTATACTATACTTCTATGACAACATTGCTTTATGTTAATGGATTTCCATACATTTTAGCATACAATGGAAATTTTCATTTTCTTTCTACTAGTTATTTCTTTGGAACGATATGTATCTTTTCATTTTTGTGTTCCATTCTGAGTCCTATTACTCAAGTTTTAGTCACATTTGTGAGATCATATTTGTTCCTTTACATTAACGTTTTAAGTTCACTCTGTTCCCTATGTAATACTATTCACATTGGCACATACATGTATATATATATATGTATGCACATATACAAACATACATGTACATAGATACGTATACTTTTACATAAATATTATATATAGACATGTACATATAGGCCTATACATGTACACGTGCATGTATATGATATGGGCATAGGCATCTTAAGTATATATAGCCATAGGTATGTATATATGTACACACAGCATCATATACATACACATGCTTACATGTGCATATACCAACATGCATAGACATGCACAATATACATTCACAAAATACACTTGCACACGCATAAACACACATACATGCAATATGCAACTTGTTCACAGCCATATACACACCTACTCACATACATATAAACACATACATATACATATTTAAGGCTGTAACTATAGCCTAACTCTTGTTCCTAGTGTTTTCACTTGAGATTACTGGACATCTCCTCTATGTTCTTGTTTTTTTCTGTCATATTTGTTGTCCTCCATAATACTAAATTTAATAGTTTGGCTTGGAGTTTTTTTCTCCCTCATCTTAGACTCCAATTTAATATACTCCTGGTCAGATCAGCAAGTGTCCTGCCAGACTACATAGTCTCTAGCTTCTGTGCAGGATATTCATTCTAGTCACCAGATTGGAGGGAGGTGGTAAGAAAACTGGCCTTGGGGTCAGAAGGGATCAGATTTGGGTCTCAGCTCTAATACTTACTGGCTATGTGACCCTAGACATTTCACTTTACCTGTCCAAGGGTCAGTTTTCTCCTGCATAAATGATGGAAAGGGAGCTTGACAGTGGACAGAGAGGTGCCTCTGCAGTTAGGAAGATTCCCATCCAATTTCTGCTTCTGGCACATACTGGATGTGAGATCCTGAGTGGTCATTTAATCCATTGGTGCCCTTAGTCTACTCAAATAATTCTCAGCCTAATCAAAGGAAATCAAGCCAATTGTGCCAACACTTCTGTTCCCAGCACTGTACTAGCCACTGGGCTGGCAAAGATGAAAAGTGACATAGTATCTATATGAGTTAGTTGTGATCTCATTTTTCAGATGATTATTTCAGGTAGGCGCCCACCACCTGTGCCCCTTTCATACTCATTAGCAGGGAGTCACAAACCCCATCCATGAGCTTCTTTTTTGGGGAACAGTACCTGAATTCCTCCCTATCTACTAGTACATATAGATTTTCCTTAGGGATTTTTGTGGTATGGGATGCTGGAGTTTTTCTAGAAGAGTCACAGTTTCTGTACAAGGTAACAACTTCTTACCCATCGTCTAGCTTCAATACTGTGCTCTCTGTCTCTCTGTCTCTCTGTCTCTCTCTCTCTCTCTCTCTCTCTCTCCTCCCCCCCCCCCTCTCTCTCTCTCTCTCTGTCTGTCTTTGTCTGTCTCTCCCTCCTTCCCTCTCTCCTTCCTAGGCTATTTGCCAACCTCTCTCCCTACACCCACCTTTCCACTGGGTGACATTTGTTTTGATTCCTCCCTTTTCCCTAGGGATCAATTTCTTTCTGACAACCCTCCTGGATTTATTTTTTTCTAAGAGAAAGAACCCATAATCCTCTCTACTAACTTAGAATATAAAGAAATGTTCCTTAAGCTCATTTGCCCTTTTCTCTACATGGGAGACCTGCTTGAATTTGCAGTATGCATAATTGATAACCACCTTGGGCAGGAAGGGAAGCATGGACTGCTTCAGGGAGGTCATGCAAAAGATCTCTAAGGAAACAGATTTCCTGTGTCTCGAGGGGCTTTTTCTCAGAATTCTTTGCCTCCCTGTGGAAACACCTCTATTTTTCCTAAGAGGCCCAGGCAGGAGGCTCCCAAATTTGCTTCTCTACTCCCCTCCTCCCACCACTAACCCTGTAATTAGTAGGTTTCAGATTCTGTCTTCCTCCTGTAAATACAACAGACAATAAAACAGACAGACCTCACTTTTCCTCACCTGTGTGATCCCTTTGTTCGCTGGCAAGAATACAGTCACACTGCCTGGGTCTAAGCTTCTCTTAATGGTTAATTATGGTCCTGACATGTATGAATAGACCCAAAGTCTTTCTGACTATATTTTTTTTCCTAGATTTTGCTCATGTCTTATTAGCTTTTACCTTCCCAACCATCTTAGACTTTACCTTCCTCTTTTCTGTATTCCTGATGATTTCCCATGAATGCATCCTAATTATTTACTTTTGTGAAAGGGTAAGATAATCAGATGATTTGGACATATTGTCCAGACTATGACAAGCAATAGAGTGGCCCAATCAGTACCTACACTTGGACAATCATTGCAGATGAATAATGAGCTGGATTTAGAATTGAATAGGAGGAAGAGAAGAGATTGAATTGATTTTAGGAAATCATAATGTGCTTCTAGTGACCTCAAGCTTCTCCCTGAAACTTGTCTCAGATAATCTTTGTAAAGTCCTTAGAGCACAGCTTGGTACATAGTGAGGGCTTAATAGATGCTCGTTTCCTTCCTTTCCCCTTTCCCCGAAACAACTCATCTTTTTATCACCATTATTCTCTAGTCAGTGCTATAGGCTGTGAATTACGGAATACTACATTCTCCAAAGAATTACAATTGTGAGGCTCCTGAAGGTCTACAGAGAAGTGAATGTGAGTAGGCTGCCACATGTAACCTGTGTGCAAAAGTAGAATAAAGGATGATCCGGGGGACGGATGATTCAAGCAGGAAACGGACTGGTTATGTAGCAAGAGCAGGGATTAGCAATCCATTCCCAGCCCTAATGCTGCTATCAGACAGATTTCCTCTCTCCCCTGGGGAGTACTTATGCTGCCTTGGTGTTCATGCTTTGTCAAATGTTAGAAAGGAAAGCCCTCAGCATAGTGACTAGATTCTCAGTGGAGGATTTGCTGGAGGGATATACAAAACGAATGGATGGGTTTATGATCAGCACGACTGAAAGGTGTACCTGCTCCAATAAAAATGAAGATGCATGGAAATTTATTCATTTTCAGTTTATTCATTTTCCACTCCTGTCCGACTCTTTGTGACTCCATTTGCGGTTTTCTTGGCAAAGATACTGCAGTGGTTTGCCATTTCCTTCTCCAGCTCATTTTACAGATGGGGAAACTGAGGCAAACAGGGTTACGTGACTTGCCCAGGGTCACACAGCTAGTAAGTGTCTGAGGCCAAATTTGAACTGAGGAAGATGAGTCTTTTTGACTCCAGGACCAGCACTGTCTACTGAGCCACCTAGCCATCCCATATCTATTTGTAACAACACACAGAACAGCTCATAGGCATCAGGGAGTTGAAGTGCGTTGAAAGTATATGATAGTGCCTGGCACATAATAGGTGCTTAATAAAAGTTTATTGATTTACGGACTGATACTTTGGTCTTTAGAGTTCCCAGGTGCTCTTATGTCAGTCAGAGAAGTTTAGAGTTGATTTCCTAGGGAGCCGTTGTAGTTTTGTAATCTAACACACTTCCCTTAGTCTGTCTCTCAGTGTTTTTATCTGTGAAATAATGTGAGACTGGATGATTTTCAAGGTCCAACAGTCTATGAGTCTAATGTTTTTAATTCTAAAGTGTACATACAGTTGAAGACTATTAAGTGCTCTGCAAAGAGAGGCAAAAACACTATCCCTGATCTCAAGCAGTTCATGTTCTGATGGAGGAGACAACATGTAAATCACTTTGCACGTACAGGATTTATGCAGAGTGGGTGGAAGGCCATCTCAGAGGGAACGGAACGGGGGGGGGGGGGACTGGGAAAGGCCTCCTGCAGAGGTGGGATCTGAGCTGCATCTTGAGGGATGCCAGGGAAGTGAAGAGGCAGAGACTTCCAGGATGGGGAACAGCCAGTATGAATGCATCCAGTATTCCAGGGACGCTGGGTCATAGAATGCATGGAGGGGAGTGAAGTGTAAGAAGATTGGAAAGGTAGGAAAGGTCACAAAGAGCTTTAAATGCCAAACAAAGGATTTCATATTTTGTCATGGAAGTAATAGGGAGCCTCTGAGATTAATTGGGTAGTGGGATGATATGGTCAGACCTTCATTTTAGAAAAACCCCTTTGGCAATTCAGTGGAGGAGGGATTGGAATGGGGAATGATGGTGCAGGGAGGCCCATCAGAAGTCTGTTGCAGGAGTCCTCCCTGAACATCCTATGCACACCTCAGTGCCCTATAACAAAGCCTGAGTCACCCTACCCTAATCTTGCCTCTGAGCAAGACATTTGAGATGATTTTATATTATTTGTCACCTACCTGTTTTTTTAGGAAGGTGTGTCTGTTTAGTGCTTGGAGTTCTTGATAATAATAGGTTGTTAAAAGGAAAATTCTTTGTTTGGATTTTCTCCCTGATTAACAAGGCAAAACTTAGGACAAAGGAAATTAAAAGGAGTTTATTAAAATATGTCAGGGGAGCATCGTGTTGACAGACTGATCTCTGTTGCTTCTCTGCTGCAAGGGCTTGCCAAGTCCTTTTCAGAATACCTTTGGTATCCAACTCTCACCCGTGGCTCCAAGAAACTGTAGTATGTGCAGTGGCCACACCCCAATAACCATCTCATCAAACAGGCTAAACCAGGTTGAGAGTAACCAACAGGCCTCAAACCCATCAGTGAGTTAGGGGGAGATCTACCTCAGGCATGTGAAGACTTTCCCCAGCAGAGTGAGTGGATGAGAACATTTGTTCCAAGAGCTATGAAGGAGGCTGATCAGGTGCTGTGGAGTGCCAGGCATCAAAGATGCCAAGGGCATCTACTAGATCCTGAATCATCACCAGCCGTCTTAACTTTTGTCCTACAACTGGATTTCAATGACTCTGGAAGAGAGTGAGGCTGGTGACTTGGTACAGCCCTGCCTCACTTAAATCCAATTCACTCCAAAGTGAAGACATCACCAGAATGTCATCGGTCCCTTTTGAAAATGAAGAATGAAAAACATTGCAATGGTCCAGGTGAAAAGTCATGAGAGACTATATTTGGGTAGAGAGAAGGGAACATATAAAAGAGATGTTGATAGCAATTTACATACTATTTACTTAACATCTATTAAGTGATTACTATATACAAGGCACAAGGAGTAAAAGTTATGGCATAGAACATGCTTTAAAGAAGCTTATAATGGGGGGACAGGGAAAGGCTGATATAAGAGGAAATGAGATAAGTGAAAAGAGGAATCCAGCACAGTATTATGAGAAATTCAAGAAGGTAGGATTACTCTCTCTCTCTCTCCCTCTCTCTCATTTTCTCTCTCATTTTCTCTCTCTCTCTCTCTCTCTCTCTCTCTCTCTCTCTCTCTCTCTCTCTCTCTCTCTCTCTCTCTCTCTCATTCACTCTCTCTCTCTCTCTCTCTCTCTCTCTCTCTCTCTCTCTCTCTCTCTCTCCCTCCCTCCCTCTCTCTCCCTCCCTTCCTCTCTCCCTCTTTCTCCCTCCCTCCCTCCCTCTACCCCCCCCCCCAACTCTTTCTCTGTCTCTCTGTATATGTTGGGGAGGGGGTAGCAAGGCAGTGGCACAGAAGGTTTCGTGGAGGTGGTGGTGCCTGAGTTGGTCCCTGAAGGAACAGAGAGACTTCAGACAGAGATAAGACAAGGGGAGGAGCATGTATCCATTCCATTCAAGCATAAAGAACAGATATAAGAAAGGGTGGGATGAGTAGGTGGGCTAGAAGGGATGTAGTGTGAGATAAGATGGGAGCCAGATTATGGAGATTTAACATCATTGCAGTTTCTGATTTAGAACTATTTTCCCACTTGTTCATTCAAATGGATTTATCTCATTCCCCACCAATGAAGAGACTTAGACTTTTTAGTTCTTTGTGGACTGTCTTTCCTAGTTTAGCTCTTCCTTGTGACATTTAAAAAGTTTGAAAGGCATAGTTTCTGGGTAATTAATCATTTATTAATAATGCTATCATTTTATTAATAAAAGGGCCAGTGACACTCTCAAATGCCAAAGACCACTTATGGAACTCAAGGCTTATATATCCTTGGAAGAGTGGGTATTCCTGGGGGTGGCAATCACCTCTGATTGGTTGAAAAATAATGAGAGAATGAATATTATAATGAAGCATGGGCTTATTCTGATGAGGGTCTTGAGGGTACATGACACTGAGTATATAGATTTTGGTCAAAGAGACTTAATAATTTCCATATCACCCATCTGACAAAAAGGAAAATCTACACTTTGCCAGACCTGTCTGAATAAACACAATGAGCAGGAATCTGTCCATTTGTCTAAACTTAGAATTTCTTTACTCTCTTAGCTTTACTGGAAGAATAAGTCTTTGAGCAAGATTTCTCACACTGGTTGATTTCTGGATGAGGAAGTAGAAAAGGGGGGAAATTTTGGTCCTAATTAAATAATTAGTTATTAGAGAAATAATTATTTTTCTTATCATCCTCTCTGGCAATCAGTTCTTCTCATTCCCAAACTGTCTAGGTCCTATGTCCTTTTCCTTTGGGTACTTACATAATGGGGGCCAGGACATCTGGACCTTTCCAACTCTTCTTTGTTGTTACCCTGAGTTGCTCAAACTATGCAGGTGTGGTGTGAAAGGAATTTAATGATCCCTCTCCTGGCCAAAAAAAAAAATGTATTTGTCTTATAAAGCTATTGGGATGTTTTAAGTTTCTGTATTTGTTCATGGGCTCCTATGAGCCCTTTGCCTCTTACATGAACTTTCTTTTTTTTTCTTTTTTTTAAGATTAATTAATTTATTTTTAGTTTTCAACATTCATTTCCACAAGATTTTGAGATCCCAACATCTAGTATACCATTATGTATGCAATGGATACCAAATGATTATTACCTGAGCTAAACTGAGTTGTTCACATCTTAGGGATGAAGCTGGGACTGGTATATGAGTTATGAGTAATCATTGTCAGTAGCAACATTTCTAGAAGGTACGGTAGGGAATTCACCCTTATCCGATCACCAGGATAAAGTGGGAGGAATAGATTGTATGTTTCATAGCCCATGCTTTGGCCCTGGGTCCTCAGTGGGTCATTTTTCAGTCACGTCCCACTCTTTTTGACCCCATTTTGGGTTTTCTTGGCAAAGATACTGGAGTGGTTTGCCATTTCCTTCTTCAGCTCATTTCACAGATGATGAAACTAAGGCAAACTGGGTTAAGTGACTTGCCCAGGGTCACACAGCTAGTAAGTGTCTGAGGCCAGATTTGTACAAAGGAAGATGAATCGTCTTGACTCCAGGCACTCTATCCACTGCACCACCTAGCTGCTCCCCCCCCCCCCGCCTTGGATCCCACCCCAAGATGGCATGTAGTCTAATTGCCCCTTTCACCAGTCTGCCCTTCCTTCTATCACTCCACTCCCCTCACCTCTTATAACCTTCCCTTTTACTTTTTTGTAGGGCAAGATAGATTTCTATACCCCATTGCCTGTATATCTTATTTCCTAATTGCATGTAAAAACAGTTTTTAATATTTGTTTTTAGAACTTTGAGTTCCAAATTCTCTTCCTTCTTTCCTCCCCCCCACCCCGGAAGACAAGCAATTCAATATAGGTTATACTACATGCGCTTTCTGTGGTGGGTGAAATAAAGGATGTTCCATACCTAATACCCATATTGTGTACTAAATAGCAAGGCAGGATTTGGGGACCCTGTGACTCACATTTGGGGAAACCTAGACACAAACTATACCTAAACTTCATTCAGAAAACTCTGGGGTATGGGAAAGAATCAAAGAGAGAAATTGACTCCCTTTGGGTCCAGCCTACAAGATTGAACCCAGTGTATGTGAACCAAGAGCCCTTAGATGGGGAATGGGGCTAGTACACAGGTCTTACATTATTGCATTTGATCCTTACAACCCACTGAGGTGGGTAGTGAAAATCTTATTCTCCCCATTGGACAGATGGGGAGTCCAAGTCTCGGAAAGGTAACTAAGAAAATGAGAATCTAAGTGGCCTACAATCACATGATTGAGTGGGGATTGCAATGCAGGTCTTCCAACTCTTCTCACTAGCAAACCCTCTAGATCCTTTTCCTTGGGCTCTGGCTCTTAGCTAAGAAAAGACTTTTCAAACACTAAGGTGTGGATGACACATAATGGTTTGGTGTGCTACCTCTCCCAGGGTATTCATGAAGTATATTTTAATTGAACATAATACCTTTATTTAAATAAATGGATCTCTAATAGTGTCATTCTGGGCATCAGAGATTATCTGGTAGAAAAGGTGATTGGTAGGGAAAGGAAGACTCTCATGGGTGGGTCCTCTGCATATGGCTGGCCTTACCTCAAAGTGTCTAAAAATCTTGTAAGTCTAAGGAAGGTCCCCTAGGTATCTGATGGGAAGGTGATGAAAGGAATCCTTGGAAATGAATTAAGCCTCCAGGGCAGAACCCTGGAGGGGAATAATAAAAGAGCTCAGGGTTCTGGAGCACTCCAGGATTTCCTCACATCAGCCTTGCCAGGTAGATAGTACACATTTTATAGATTTGGAACCAGTGCCATACAGCTAACAAATGGCAGAGTCCAGAAGTGAACCCAGGGATTCTGATTGAGTTATGCCACCTTGACTCTTATAATTGGGAAGTGACAAATCAAAGGATTCATCTGGAGGTAGCAGCTGGGTAAGGTCATCATAGCATAAGGGTGTTTCCAGAGCCTCAGGAGGGGGGAATTGTCAGAGAAAACCCCTGAGGAGGAGCTGAACTCCCAGTTATTCAATCTTTTCCTTGAAGCTTCCCTCATGGCATCATTATCTGTTTCATTAGAAGCGACTGATGGGTGATGACACATGAAGGCTTTTGGGAAACTGGAGTGGTAACCAACAAATTAATTCCTATGCAGGGACCCAGGGGGGACAGCTAGGTGGTGCAGTGGATAGAGTGCCTGGAGTCAGGGTGATTCATCTTTCTGAGTACAAATCTGGCCTCAGACACTTACTAGCTGTGTGACCCTGGGCAAGTCACTTAACCCAGTTTGCCCAGTTTCCTCATCTGTAAAATGAGCTGGAGAAGGAAATGGCAAACCACTCCTGTATCTTTGCCAAGAAAACCCAAATTGGGTCACGAAGAGTTGGATGTGACAGAAAAAAGATTGAACAGCAGTCTGTAATTTTTAGCACAGTTCTTTGCATGTAGTGCTTAAAATGCTTCATTCATTAAAAAAAAATTTCCTCTTGTCTGGTTTTGCCTGGAACTTCTTCCTTAGCCTCTCTTCTCTCTCTGCGATCTTTCTCTCCATTATCTTAACCATTTTCAATGACTCTAATGAGGACCTCAATGCTGAGGACTCATGAATCTATATCTCCAGCTAACCTTTTGCTCCCAGGCCTGTACTTCCAACTGCCTGCTAGATGCCATTACCTCGATCTCTCCAGTGCCAGTGGAGCCAAGGGTTCCTTTGTGAGGTATGGGGGGATAGGAAAAAATGAGTCAGATACTGAAGCTCCACTTGCTGAGTGGAGTCACGATAGCCAGAGGGAATTTTTGGGAGGCTTCTCAAATTGTACTTTGGCCTTCTTGTCAGGGATGCTCTGGCATGATGGTTATGTTTTGGTGTTACATTTCAGGCTCAGTATTCTCACACCTACCTGCTTCTCTATCTACCTTCCCAATTTCCCTTGCTGGTACCTCCCAGGCTTGAAAGCTCAGTGCTATGTTGGGCTCCTCATTCTCCCATAGCTTCCATATCCAATAAATTGTCAAATGGTGTTCATTTTATCAGAATTAAATTAAACAATTATTAACTCTCCTCTATGAACAAAGTGTTTCTTTGCTAGTTTCTTTACTTGGGATGTCTTTTCTGTTGTGCTTGTTGTCGTGTTTGTCCTTTGTTCTTGAAGAGGACCGTGGCATCAGGGAAATGATGATGTGACTTGCAGTTGACTTTGATTTGAGTGAGGGAGGGCTGTGCAAGGTCACCAGCCTCACTTTCTCCTCCAGAGCCATCTGGGTCCAGTGGCCTGATGTTCACCAGGATGACTGGAGATGGCCCAGGATGGCCCTTTAAGAATATATAGAAGTAAGGCAATCTATACTTCATTCCCCCACTCACCACATATCTTAGTCTGGTAGCAAGTAAGACATGTACACAGATAATTACAATATAAATTAGTGCATGATATGGCATTGGAGAGGTCATACAGAGAGTAATGAGAGGTTAAATGAGGGAGAAACCACTTCTAGCTAGGAAGAATCAGAGAAGGCTTCATGAAAGAAGTGACATTTGAACTGGGCCTTAAAAGTGAGAGGTTATTTAGGTACAAATGGAGGTCAGAAGCAGGCAGGCAGGGGAAGAAGCGCAATCCACTAATTATTTAGGGCTCTCATTGTGGAGATCAATGCCCCATGCCTGTGTGAGTGGAGTTGGAGAGAAGAGGGAGTCTCTTCAGGCTCTTGACTGAACATTGGCTCAGACACTCGGTATCTCTTACTTATGTAGTGAGGCTGTCCCCAACACGGTTCATGCGGACATCATAGTGCAGCTTGAAAGGAGGCAGAAGAGGAAGGCCAGCCTCTTCTCCAACCCTTCTCTAAAGGTGACTTTATTTCTTGCCAGGAAGAGAAGTGGAAGGTTGGGGCCAGAAACTTGGTCATTGTGCTCTCCTTAGAGAGAGAGGGTGCTAGGCTAGAAGTGTATCTTCTTCCGTAAGGTATTGTTAGTCTAGGGGAGGTAGTTTTCAGGTTCAAGCTAAACTTCTGATTGCTAATCACTGATGAACAAAGAAGGACCCCCACTTCTACATCCAAGGCCTGACCCCTTTCCTGTCAGATGTCAGTTCTACAATAAATATACATATGGAAAATAACAAAGAAACCCGTGTATCCAAGTCAGTAGCAAAACAGAAATCAGAGAAAGTATACATGGGAGAATATATGCCAGACGATGCAGGGTGGTGGAGCTCTCCCTTTGGGACAAGTAACCCGGCTGAACCAAGGGGGAGAGGCCCAGATCCTATCCCAGGGGAAATTCCCTGAAGGCTCTAGTGCAGCAAGCGAGAACAGGGGTATGATGGAGATTGCCTGCTCTTCTCATGTCAGCTCCTTCCCAGAGTCTTAACCTCCTTCTAGCAAACTGAAGTCATGCTGGTTTTGTCCATCTTCCTTCTTAAAGTGGGAAGCCAGAAGCACCTCAAACCTGAAGGGGGAGGGAATAAGCATTTATATGGTGCCTACTATGTGCTAGTCCCTGAGTCCACAGATACTGAAGAGACTTGAAGACAGTCAAGAGACTGAAGAGACTCTCTTTCCTCTAGCTCCACTCACATAGGCATGGGGCATTGATCGCCATAATGAAGAGAGAGCCCCATATTGATGGGCCTTGGGATTTGGGTCACACTTACACGTAGGGCAATCTGTGCAAAGCCATAAAGATGGGAATTGGAATGGAAGGGAAGAGCTAGGGGGCTGCATAAAAAAGAGGATTACGACATGACTGAAAAGATTAGTAGGCACTGTATGGAAGAGAGCTTTAAATACCAGGCTAAGGATTTTGTATTTTATTCTAGAAGCTATTGAAGATTTTTAAGAAGAGGAGTGACATGGTCAAAGCTAGGCTTTAGAAATATCAATTTGGGTGCTGTGTGGAGGATGGATCGGAGAGGAGAGAAACTAGCAGAGGAAGGCCCAATGAGGAGGCTACTTCAGTATCCCAGGCAAAAGGTTGTGAGAGTTTGAATGAGGCTAGAAGCTGTGTGAGTGCAGAGAAGAGGATACACAGATGCTAGAGGTGTTGTGGATATAGAATTGACAACACTTGGCAACTGATTGGAGGGGTGAGGTAGAAGGAAGAAAAAAACCAAGGATGACTCTGAAGTTCTGAACATGTGCCACTAACAGAATGATGGTGACTACCACAGAGAAGGGCAAATTTGGAGGAGGTGTGTGTGTGTGTACATATATACATATGGAAAATAGGAATTTCATTCTGAATATGTCGAATTAGGACTTCCTCTTCACCTCCTCACCAGCGTAGACCCTGGTGATGGACGCCTCCTCCCTGATGCCAGCTCTCCTGAGGGGTGAGTTTCTAGCCCGGACTAGAATTTCATGAGAGACCTCAGCCAGACTTCACTCATCACTTGAGTTCTTCTCCAGACTTCCTCTCTACCTCCTCCCCAGCAGTGTTGACTCTTAGCAGGTCCTCTCCTACTTTCCAGCTTCCCTTTATGTGTTGTCTTCTCCTGTGTCCCCTGTAGGGGACTATCTTGTGTGCTTGTATTTGTACTCTCAACATTTAGTAGTGCTAAATAGATGGTGGCTCTCCTTCTCCCTCCTCTTCCCCCTTTCCCCCCCCTCCCTTCCTCTCTGTCTCTCTCCCTTTCTCCCCTTCTCTCCCAGCCTCTCCTTCTTTTTCTCTCTCTCTCCCTCTCCCCCTCTCCCCCCCCCTCATCAAATTAAACATATCTGGCAAGCAGTACAAAATGTACATATATAACATGTACGTATATACTACATGTGGTGGTTTAGTGGATAGAGCTGTGGGCCCAGAGTCAAATGTGACCTCAGACATTTACTAGTTGTGTGACCCTGGGCAAGTCACTTAACTTCTGTTTGCCTCAATCCATTGAGGAAGGAAATGACAAGCCACTCTAGTATCTTTGCCAAGAAAACTCCATGGACTATATGGTCCATGGGGTCACAAAGAGTTGCACATGATTGAATGACTGAACAAATCTATTTTATTGTATTTGTCCTTCGTTTTCAAAGAGGACCTTGACATCAGGGAAATGATGAAGTGACTTGCAGTTGACTTTGATTTGAGTGAGGGAGGGCTGTGCAAGGTCACCAGCCTCACTTTCTCCTCCAGAGCCATCTGGATCCAGTGACCAGATATTCATCAGAATGACTGGAGATGACCCAGGATGCGATGGGAGACCCTGTCTATGTCTACACACATTCCCTCAGCCAGGTCACTCTAAAAAGTGGCAGATACTCAGGCTAAGATTTCCTTTGCTCTTTGAACTACTCCCTCTTCTCTCTCTTCTTTGTCCCTCAGTTCAACTCTGATCTTAACTTTTGGTCAGAAATTTATTTGATGTCTTAGTTCTTATGCTTCCTGGCAGAGGCAAGTATTCTCAGGAAGTTCTACTGCTTTGAAGGGAAAAGTGGCTGAGTGAAGGTGTGATGAAGAAATTTCTTTCAGCATCCACCCATTATAGTTTTCCATTCTATACAGATTAAATGAGAGTGAAGAACAAGGCACATCTCTTCCCCTCCCAACTCGTTGCTTCAGGGGGCACAAGAGAAGTGTTTAATATTTGAGATAGTGACTAGGATACAGGGTGTTCTGGGGGGAACCCGGTTTCTGTCAGACCAAGAACCTGGCAAGAGTGTAAAGAGATCCGGGATAAAAGGGAACTTATTAACAATAAAGCATTACCATTGGACGGTAAGACAGAGCAGTGGGACTGTGGAAGAACAGGGCTGAATAGGATAGAAATGAGAATAAAGGGAGGGCCAGAAGAAGGCATCAGCCATGTCTGGATAAAAGGGATGGGAGAGCAGGAGCTGATAAGAGCCTTTCCACACCACGGGAAATGATGGGTTAATCAAAACTCCCACCTTCTAGGCTCCTGTGATAAATAAAATCAGGGCTAGCTCTCTACTTCCTTTTGCTCCCAGAGGCCCAGAATATTTTGTAGGAAGAATAAGGTAGCGAGTGGATCCTTGGGGGATGTGCTGAATTTCTGCTCCATGCACCCCCTTGGGATCTCTTTTAGCAGCACAGATAACTGAGAGCCGGTGTAGTCCTTAAAACTAAGAACTTGTGCTCAAGCAGTTTGTTTTCCCCTCTTTCTAGATGTATTTCTCAGAATCCACAGGGTTTCGTCTTCTTTAGGAATGATGAGAGGAAAGAAGCACGTATTAAACACCTACTTACTCTGTGCTAAGTGCTCCACAAATATTATCTCATCTGATTCTTATAACCACTCGGGGAGGTAGGTTCTATTATTATTCCCATTTGACAGTCAAGGAAACTGAGGCACACAGAGGTTAAGCGATCTGCACAGAGTTATACAGCTAGTGAGCGTCCAAGGGCAGATTGGAACTCAGGTCTTCCTGACTCCAGGTCTGGAGCTCTCTCCACTGTACCACCTTAGCCCCACGGGCCTGAATCTTCTGAAATGTCACTGTCCTCATGGGTCCTCTGGTCATGTTCATTAGCCACTCCATCCCAACTTCCTGCCTTGAATTGACCACTAGTGGGGCAGGAGAGGAAGGGAGGTAGAAAAGTTCCAGGTCAAGTCTCGAGTCTCCAACCAAGTAGAAGGGCAACACTACTCACTGTTTAAAGATTAGAAGCTACCTGCCATATGCATCTCCATGCTTTCACTTGGACTTAGCTCATGTGGGAGTCATCCAGGGTGCTAGAGCTGAGGTTTCCTGAAGGAAGAGGAGACAGTTGGCTCCAGATTCCCTAGATCCCAATGGAGGTGCTAGGTTTAGAGCATTAACTGGAGGAACCTGTAGTGTTGCTGGTCCTGCCCTCTCCTGTCACTCTCATTTACAGGCCAATTTAACACCCTCTAACTTCAGCCCTGATCTCGAGGAAAGCCCCACCTACCCATTCCCGTTAGGCCTCTGCATGCACTCTTCCTTCACACTTATCTCGTTCTCCCTTGTATCATTTACCTTTGACAGTTATCTATTCCCCATTAGACTGTAACCCCCTAGAGTAGTAGCTATCATATATCTGTGTCTCTATCTCTGTCATCTCTTCCCTCTCCCTTCCCATTTCTGTCTCTCCATATCTATTTCCATCCGTATCTGGTCAAAGCATCCCCATCCTCAACTCTGTCCCCATCTCCATCTGATAAAAGCATCCTCATCCCCGTCCTCATCCCTGTCCCCATCTTCATCCCCATCCCTGTCCCCATCCATATCTATCTATATATTTTTGCAGGCCCAGTTCCCTGCTCCTAGTTTTACTTAGCCCTGGGGTCTTATCACTGCGTCCATCTGTCCTCTTTGCCTGTCTGTGTACTCCTACTTGTACTCCAACACCTGCCAAACTCCTTCCTTCTCCTCTCCTCCTTTTGAGAGTTGCTGGTCAGTCCTTGCCCATGCCAGATGTTTGAGGGCTAGACCCTATAAGTAATAGTCTATCCCTTTGCCAAGCATGACTGTACCTGACCTAGGAAGATTGCCCTGGGGTCCCATGCCATACTTTTAACAAGGGAGGCTTGTAACATTTCTCTTATTCATAGAGAAGATGCCTAGGTTCTCTTCTCCAGTAGAACTTCCTGGAGTCAGCCCTCCCCACCCCAAACAAAATTTTCAATGGTTATTAAAATTCCTAGGTAAGACAGGATCCAGGGAAATTGCTATTAAAATTTTCTCCAATGTTTTTTAAATTAAAAAAACATTTCTATTGTGCATTTAACAACTATCAACAATTGAAAAACATGTCAATGTTTAAAGAAGAATAAGAAAGAGGGCTGTAGAAACTTTTGTTACTTAGTTTTTTGAAGTCAGGGTTGGTCTATGCTTTGACCAGAGTGTTCAAGTTTTTAAAGAAAAGTTTTTAAATAACAGAGAAGACCTGGGAGACATTCCTCCTAGGGAGTAATGAAGATTGGGAGAGATGAAAGGAGGTCCAGTCTAGAGGGATGGACCCTGACTAAGTTACAGTGTGACCCATCCTGGGCAAGTCACTTTTCTCTGACACTTAGTGTTCTCATCTACAAAGGAATCTTTTATTAAATGTTTAAAAAATTATTTAAATTAATTAATTAAATTATTTTTATTAAAACATATTTATTCAGCTCTTATTTGGTATGAAGTGCTATACTAAGCATTGCGGATACACATAAAAATAGCTGTTCTTGAGACGGGCGCATCTTAACAGAGGGAGACAGCTCATGATAGGAGGTTTCATCTCTAAGTCAAATGGAAAGCCCCAGTGGTCGTTAGGGCAGTGAAAAAACACATGGTGATTCATCTTTCTTAATGTCATTTCTATGAACAAAATCTTTTCTAACATTGAACCATTTGATAGTATAAAGGACTTTGGTGCTAAGAACTTCCTTTTTTGGATCTTCAATAGCTGTGGAGGCTCAGGAGGTGGGGGCTACAGCATCTGTAGAGGCAAAGGTCAAATCTTCACAAGGGTTGCTCCCCTAAAGTGATGGCTGGAGGTGCTAGGTAGCAAGAAAGGCTGGTGCTCTGGGGGATGTGGATATTCTCAGGGCTCTGGGGCACAATGTCCTAGGCTATCTCCACTCCTGATGGGAGGTGATAGTCAAGATGGTGGCAGATGTTTGATGTGCATGAGATATGCTGCTCCCTGTCTCTCCTGCAGGATGCCTTGCTGCTTGAGTGAAGCTGGCTTGCCAGCCTTGTTGGTTTGTGGCTGGTTGATAGTTGGTATTGGTCTTATCAGGGAGAGGGTTGTCCCCCAGATGATGGCTTTGTGGATCAGGCTAGGAGAGGAGTTACTAGTTTGGATGGGGCACTGCTTTTGCCTAGAAAGTCTTTTCTGTAACTCCTAATTATTGTTTTAATTTTCTCTTCATTGGTGGTAAATTCATCCTTTTCATTTTTGCTACTGGTAATTTGGTTTTCTTCTTCCTTTTTTTAAAAAAAATCAAATTAACCAAAGGTTCAGCAATTTTATTGTTTTTTTCATAAAACCCTCTCTTGGTTTTATTTATTAGTTCAATAGTTTTCTTGATTTCAATTTTATTAATCTCTCCTTTGGTTTTCAGTATTTCTAATTTGGTATTTAATTGGGGATTTTCAATTTGTTCTTTTTCTAGCTTTCTCAGTTGCATGCCCAATTCATTGATTGCCTCTTTCTCTATTTTATTACTGTAAACATTCAGAGATATAAGACTTCCCCTAAGAATGGCTTTTGCTGCATCCCATAAGTTTTATGTTGTCTCATTGTCATTCTCTTGAATGAAGTTAATTGTTTCTATGATTTGTTCTTTGGCTCCCTCATTCTTTAGGATTAGATTATTCAGTTTCCTGTTAATTTTTCCTCCATCTTTCCATGGCCCTTTATTACATATAATTTTTATTGCATCATGATCTGAGAAGGATGCATTGATTATTTCAGCCTTTCTGCACTGGATTGTGAGGTTTCTATGCCCTAGTACATGGTCAGTTTTTGTGTATTTGCCATGTACTGCTGAGAAAAAGGTATATTCCTTAAAAAGATTTCTCTAGCTCTAAAGGTATGATTTTTCAACCCACAGGTTCCCCTCCCCCTTCCCTTGATCCTAGATAGCTGAATTTTCTGAAGTGACAAAGTGCTGTTCAGTCGGGAGCTTTAGAAGAACTGTGTGTGAACAAATTTAAAAGATGGGCTAATATTGCTGAAATATTAGCAGAGTGAAAAGAAGTTTGGAGTAATTTATTGTATTTTTGCTGCTCTTCTCCTAGGGTGTAGGGAGAGCCCTTAGACATCTTTATATTTTAGACTAACAACCCCTTCTATCTGCCTGCCTGCCTGCCTACCTGTCTGTCTCTTTCTACTTGGGAACAGAGAGCCTTGTTTGGAGTTTTTCTTATGGCTGCTGACCTGATCTGAGTGGGGCTTGGGGTATTACAGAGGGGCTGGGAATAGGGAAAGGGATCCATATTAGCTAGGTGCTAGGCTGTTGTTGTGGGGGATGGGCTTAAAGTATTATCCTTGGGCAGCTAATTCAAGGTGCCTCTCCAACTGGATTCCCAGCTAACCCCTCCCTGGGATGAAAGCACTGCTCTCCTCCTATTCAAGGATAATAGCATTACCGAGAACTGGGAACGTGAAAGAGCTTATGAGGTCAGGGTCAGAGTGTTAGCCCTAGAGTGGGGAGGGCTGTGGCACTAGGAATCCAGAGGTCCCCTATCCATTTATCCTTTACCCATCATTCTATTCCCATCAGCATTGTCTACCAAGAGCTATCAATCAATCACTGAGCATTTTTCTGTGTGTCAGGCACTTCAAAATATGAGCACATCTCACTAAGGAGATACAGGGACAGGCAAACCAGGTAGAAGTAAAGGTTAGAGGTTCCCCCCACCCCAGGATATCTAACCAGAACTCCCTGTGCTACTTGGGTTTTCCCTTCTCAGAGTTCCCAGGATTTTCCATCCACCTGACTTTCCCTCCGCTTTCCACAGGTCTCTCCCCTCTCCTAGACCTTCCCAAGCTCCCCTGCTCCCCACGCCGGATGCCTTCCCGAACAGTAACCAGAGAGGCCTCTTCCCCGAAGCACAGCAGACTCAAGGTGCCTCCCTCTGTGTCCCCTGGCCAGTTGAGACTAATCAACAGAGCTCCTGAGCAACATGACTCCCACGGTGGGCATCCCACCGGCAGCTCTGTGAGTATTTGCTTAGAGATGGGGGTGAACCTCAGGCTCTCATCTCTCTAATAGGGAGGGAGAAGCAGAGAACCGGAGGACAGTCTTGGGCCCCTCCCTTCACCTGCAGGGGGATCGTTTAGCTAGAAGGCCTGGGAGAAGGGGCCCAAAGAGACCTCTCTCACTCCTAAAGATGCTGGTATTTCAGCCCAGATTTTTTGGGACCATCAATTTTTTCTACCCGCCCCATTGTTTTCCTTTGGGCAGGTGCATTCTTCTCAAAGGACAATGAAGAAGGAGGAGGAAGAAGGAGAGAAATTGAGAGAGGCCAAGCAAGTGATCCCACTTTTGGGGCTGCAGCCTCTCTAGTTCCCTTTTCCTATGTTGAGAATGGCAAGATTTCTTCTTCTTCTTCTTCTTTTTTTTTTTTTTGACAGTGGTGCCTCTATGGCTCTCTCATACCTCTCCCCTGTGCTCAGAGCTTCATCTGGTTGCCCAGGTGACCTCTCAGGTGACTGCCGAGGCAGCTGGGTACCAAACCCACAATCATAAACAGGGAAACACCCAAAGGCAGGGAGGCGGGACTCTCCCCTGCTTCCACCTTCCTCCTCCTCCTTTCTGAACCTTCCCACAACAAGGGGGCGGGGTGAGAGGAACAGGTGTCAGTTCTGAAGACCAGGGTCTTTACTCTTAGCAAGCAGAGGAGGAGGATGGTGTGGGGTTGTGAGGAGCACAGTGGGCAGTAAACACGTGTGGGTTGGGGCGGGGAGGGGCACAGAGGAGTGGGCCACATAGGGCTAGGAACTGATTCTTGCTCAAATGGATCCAGAGAACCTGCCTGTAAGTATACTGTGCACGTACATGGCAAAAGTGTCTGTGTGAACACTCAGATGTGTGTAAAAGTTGGTGTGGAGATTGATACAGGGATGTGTGAGTACGCAGATATGCGTGTGCATGTAAGCGTGGGTGTTCACAGGATGTCTTTTATGACTCAAGTATACATCCTCCCTTCTTTCTGGTTCTTAGACCCCATAGTTTCCTTCAAAGCTCAGATTTAACAGTTTTCTACATGAGGCCCTACCTGATCCCCATAGTTGCAAGTATTCCTCGTACAAAATGACCTCGTGTTTATTTGGTATGTATTTGTATATGCATTCATATGTGCATATGAATTTATATTATATATAATATATATTATATGCTATATATTACATATTATATATGTTGTCTATACTGATATGTTTATATATTGTTTTCTCCTAAGGTAAGCTCCTTGAAGGTTTCATTTTTGGGTTTGTGCTGTTTCTGGCCTTACTGCCTAGCATGTTGTAGGTATTGATGGAATGACTGATGTGTGTGTGTGCGTATGTGCGTGCACACAGGTGTAAGTGTATTTTTGTGTGTGTATGTGTTTATGTACTGGGTAGGTGTATAAGTTGGAGTCTGGAGTAGGTCAGTGTGGGGTAGGGATGGGAAGTAAATAATGGGATTAAATCAGCCTTGAATTTCACCTTTGTATCTTGGGCATCCGATTTCTACCCAGAGGACTCTCTTGGGGCATACCCTCTGGGCCCCTTATGTATTTAGCCCTCTCTGTATTCAGGACCCCTGTTCTGATTTTCACTCTTCACTCACCTGTTACTGTTGTCTTATTCTCACTCTTGCCAGGCTATCAACAACTTCCTGGATCCCAATGACCCGACATCATCCGAGGCCCGCCAGAGCCGCATGCACTTCCTCGACAATCAGAGGAAGGTTGATTATGTCCTCGTCTATCATTACCGGAATCGAGGCGCCCACCCAGGCCACGGCTCCCCTGGCCGCCACAGGCTTCCCCTGGCTGTCATCTCCAATGGGGAGATGGGCAAGGAGCGCAGGCAGGGTGACATGATGATTGAAATGGGACCCCAGGATGCCTTGGAGGAGGAAAGGAAGGAGCAGAGGGAGGAGTTTGAGTCTAACCTTATGGAAGCTGGGCTGGAGCTGGAGAAGGACTTAGAGGTAAGATTGGGGAGGGAGGCAGTTTGTTGGGCAGACAGGCATAAACATTTATTAATGCTTAAAATGTAGCAGGCATTGTGCTAAGGACTGGTGATACAAATATAAGCAAAGAGAATCCCTGCCCTCAAGGAGGTTACATTTTAATGAGGAAAGACAACAACATGAAAAATGGAACTGAAAATTGGGAGAGGGAGGAATGGTACCCGCCAGGGGCATGGTACCAAAGTCCAGAGAGTCAGAAGCAGAGCTGGGAGGGGAATGAAGGATGACTGGCCTGGACTCTTCATTGATGGAAGGTAGAGAGTGAGCTCATCTTTAATTCAACATCATTCCATGGATTTGTTCTCTTTGTACCTTGTTATCCTCTTGTCCTCACCATTTTAATTTAATTCAATAAGCGTCTATTAAGTTCCTACTGTGTATAAGACACTGTGCTAAGCTAGAAAAAATTAGACACAGACCCTGTCCTCAAGGAGTTTCTAGTCTAATGGAGAAGTCATGTACATGTACTAATAACCATGATAAAAGCGGACTATGGTAAGTAACAAAGGATAGATCTAAGGTGCTAGGAGGAATTTGAGAAATAAGAGGTCACTTTTAGCTGGAGCATTCAAGGAAAATTCTTTGGAGGAAATGGCACCTGACAGGCAGTATGGGGTAGCAGATAAAATGCTGAACCTGAAGTCCGGAAGGATGGCCTTCAAATCCTGTTCCAGGCACCCTAGGCAAATCACTTAACCTTTCAGCCTCACTTTTCTTGTGTGTGGGGGACAAATCATGGCACTTAGGTTACAGGATTGTTGTGAGGGATGAATGAGATAATATGGAAAGCACTTTGCAAACCTTAAAGTACCATTGCAGTATTCATTATTATCATCACGGAGCCCTGAAAGAAGGGAGACATTTTTAAAAGGTGGAATGAATGATTGAAAAAAAAACATTTATTGAACACCAACTATATGTCAGGTACTGGGCTAGGTGCTGAGAATTCAAATACAGAAGTAAGATGGTCCCCATCCTCAAGGAACTTAAATTTCTTATAGGGGATAAAACAGATTTAAGAGAGTTTTGGTATGGAGAATGACAGGTACTATGAGTGGGCAGTCATTTGTCATTTTTTTTCCCTCTGTAGTAATGGAAGGATTGACTTGATTCCTTTTCCTGTAAAGATTAAAGGGGAGTGGGAGTGGAGAAGGAGGGAGAAGGTAACACTCACCGTGGCTGTTTCAGGAGGTGCAGAGGAGTCGATTTCAGACATGGGAGATGGGAGTCTAAGCAACATGGTGCAGTCCAATGAGCCCTGAACTTTGAGTCATAGACCCTGGGTTCAAGCCCTAGCTCTTCCACTCCTCAGCTCTGTGATCTTGGGCAAGTCACTTAATAGACTTCTATTTCCTCATCTGTCAAATGAGGGGAACACAGATGCAGACCCTGCCCTTGAGGAGTTTCTAGTTTAATAGGGAAATGATAGCCATATGCTAATAACCATGATAAAGGTGCACTGTGGATACAGGTAATAAAGGAAAGATCTGAAGTCCTAGGAGAAACTGGAGAAAGAAGAGGTCATTGGTAGCCAGAGCAGTCAAGGAAGAGTCTCTGCAGAAAGTGGCACCTGAGAGACAGTATTGTGTATTAGATAATATCTAAAGTTTCCTCCAGCTTTAAATCCTTTGAGAAAGTCAGGAACAGGAGATATCAAATAGCTGAGTTTGACGAAAGGCAGAGATGAACAGTCAGTTGGTATTTGGGCGTGTGACCTCATTCTATGACTTATTAATTGGGAAAATAGTTTCCCCTCTCTTGACCTCAGCTTCTGTATTTACAAAATAGGGATTATATTTATTCATATTCATATTTAGACATAGGAATATTTCATGTTTATTTAAGGTCATTGGGGAGGATAAAATGACAATGTATACAGTATATACCATAAATACGTCAAAGAGATGTAATTTTTTGGTGGAAAAGACTCATGGGGAAAGTTGCATCTGCCCCTCGCTGTTGTTGGTGCATGCCCAAGGCAGTCAGGCTTCTTCTTTTTAAGACCATAGGATTTAGAGCTAGAAGAAACCTTAGAGATCTAATGCGATGCCAAACTAAGCAATTAGCATGGTAAGTCTGTAACATAATATAATTAATATGTTGCACAATATCCCAAAGCCAGATTACAATGATTTTTGGATTTTTGTCTTTTGGTTCATCTATGGTGTGTTGGCATATATAATTGAGATTTCACAGGGAGTGGAATTCTAGTCTAAATATTCTCTACACCCTTTTGGCTTGCACCTCCCCACACAATTCCTGAACCCAAAGCCCGGCCCTGAACCAGATAGGTGGCTGTTTGAGTAGAGGGAAAAGAACGTGCAAAAGATGTGGAGGTAGAATCAACAAGGCTGGTTAGAGAGAGAGGAACTAAGGATTACCCTGAGATTTCCAGCCTTTTTGTTGCGAGTGACCTAGAGAAAGACCAGAAGAGAGGTTAAGTAAGGGAGAAAAGATAGTGAGTTTGTAGGCCTCAAAATAGTCCTGTCTCCTTTTGCATCCATCCCTCTGAATTATGTGCAATTAACAACTTAATTCCTGCTTTATTTTGATGGCTATTGAACTACCTTCACCCAACTCTTACCCGTGGCTCCAAAGAAGCTGTAGCATGCACAGTGGCCCCTCCCTGATAAATCCATCTTGGCACATGGTCTAAACCAGGGTAACTGACAGGCCTCAAACACATTAAGTGAGTTAAGGGGATGTCTATCTCAAGCACGTGAGAACTTCCCTGGGCAAGATGGGCTGATGCGAACAGTTTGTTCCAGCGGCCATGAGGTCGGCTGAAGTAGGTAGTGTGGAGCACATTGAGATGCTAAGGCCGCGGAGTGCTTGGAGCCACATCCCGAACCATCACCAGTCCCCTTGACTTTTGTCCTGCCGCTGGACTTTGATGACTCTGGAAGAGAGAGCGAGGCTGATGACTTGGTGCACCTCTGCCTCACTTAAATCCAAATACAAATCACCCCATGATTTCATGGGTCTTCTTCAAAACAAAGGGACAAAATAACAACCGTGTGCCAGGCACTGTGCTAAGCACTCTACAGATATTATCCCATTTGATCCGATAACAACCCTATGTGGTAGGTGCTGTCATTGTCCCCATTTTTCAGTTGAGAAAGCTGAGACAAACAGAAGTTACCTGATTTGCCTAGAGTCATGTAGCTAGTAAGCATTTGAATAGGCTAGGTTTGGACTCAAGTGTCTTTTACTCCAGGTGCAGTGTTCTATCCACCAAGCTACCTGGTTGTCTCAACAAACTTTCCCCACAAGTTCATACAGAGTCCAGGGGAAAGTGGGCTCAGGTTTAGAGATCATGTGTGGCAAAGAGGTAACTCCCAGATCCTGGTTGCAGGGAGTTCTTTTTTCTGGTTCAGAAGTTTCACTTTCTCCAATTCTCTATAATCATGAAGGATCTGCATCCATCTTTCCTTGGTTCCTGATACTCACAGGTGCCAGGTACATCTCTGGAACACTGCAGGGAAGATGGGAAACCCAACATCCTCTGGACTGTCTGGCCGAAGGAAGGGCTGGGAGGAAATAAGTCCAAAGTCAAGGCCCCTCCTTTCTCCCAGGCTATTTCCTCCTCAGGAATATGTTGGAAAGTCATACTTACTCCAATTTCTGGAATTTATTTTTTTTCTGGCTAACTTGATTTTTTTTAAGATAGAATCTAGAGGGCATAAGGAGAACCCCTCAGTCAATTGTCATGGACCTCTTATCTAACATTATTTCACTTCATTAAATGGCTTTCAAAGACTTTTTGCGTTTAGTCTTCCCTAAGGCCCGTGACTGACTGAGCTGTATTCTTACCTAGTTAAGGTATCAAGGCTAAATGCAGGTGAGGTGGTTTTGCCCCTACCCTTATACTTTTTAACTTGGCAGGCAGAATTTTTAGAATTTTAGAAATGAACAGGACATTACAGACCATCTAATCTAACCTGTACCTAGCAAGAATCTGACAAGTGATCAGCCAGCCTTTGCTTAAGCTCCCAGTAAGGGGAAATCTTCCTTTCTTCTGAGAAATCTCATTTTCCTCTTGGATGTCACTAACTGTTATAAAGTTTTGACATGGAGCTGGATTCTTGTTCTTCGTTGGGTCTTTCGGGTATCGAGTTCTTGTAAATCCCCAGGAGAGCAACTTCCATCCATCAATCGATCAACAAGTATTTACTAATAGGTAGTAATCAGCTTTTTGTTGTGCAGTCATTTTGCAGTCATGCCTGACTCTTTGTGACCCCATTTGGGGTTTTCTTGGAGAAGATACTGGAGTGGTCTGCCGTTGCCTTCTCCAGTTCATTTTACAGATCAGAAAACTGAGGCAAGTGAGGTTGAGTGACTTGCCCAAGATCACACAGCTCTTAAGTGTCTGGGGCCACATTTATACTTATGAAGATGAATCTTCTTGACTCCAGGCCCAGTGCTCTATCCACTGGGCCACCCAGCTGTAAGCTTAATGATTTAGTAATCAGGATTATATTGATTTACAAGGTAAGGAGCTGGATGCTTGCAATCTCTCATGGGGAAAGAGAGGAGATAAGCACCTTCTATATGCCTAGTAGAAGTCTGAGTGTTATAAAACATGAAGGAAAAAAATAGAAGAGGCTATACTCACATGGTATGGGATATGGTGACCCTGGAGAGCCTTTCTGGCCCTTAGTAAAGGCTCAAGAGAGACTGTAAGAGGAACCTTAGCTATAGGAAGAGACTATCAGACACAAATGATTTAGAGAATAAGCAATGACGTTACCTGCAAAAACTGAATTTATTTCCATTTAGGACCACAGGATGTTAGAACTAGGAAGCACCCAAGGACCAGCTCATCTAAGCCCCTTATTTTATAGATGGTGAAATTGAGACCCATAGAGCTGAAGATATTTGACAAAAAAAGGTAAACCCCAGGGTTTGAAGGATTTCTTAATTGTCAAATCTGATAAGTGCCTTTTCTTAATCATCCTTCTTGATCTCTCTGCAACATTTGACACTGTGGACTACCCTCTCTTCCTAGATGCTCTCTTCTCTGGCTTTTTGTAACTGTTCTCTTGGTTTTGTTCACCCCTCGGTTTCCTTCATTGTATCTCAATCCACAATGCTCCCCTCCCCCAGTGAACTGTAGATATACCCCAAGGCTTTATCCTGGATATTCTTGAGTTTCTGTGTTCTTTCTAAGCAATTTCCTAAGATCACACGTATTCAACAATCATTTCTGATGCCTAAATCTATATTTTTAGGCCTTGTCCTTTCTCTTCTAAGCTCTAGTCCTACCTATTGGACCTATTTGTAGGAGAGGCATCTGTTTTATTCAGGGGGGCTGTGAGGCTCAAATGAAGTCATGGATGTAAAGTATTTTGCAAGCCTTAAAGTACTATATAAATGCTAGCTGTTATTGTTGTTAGTCTCCAGTTTGTGGCAGGCACTAAGATGGAGGAGGACTTGGAAAGGCTTCCTGTAGGAGGTGGCATTTTGTTGTCATTCATCCTTTGTTTTTTTATTTTTTTGAAGAGGAGCAATGACATCATGGTACCACCATCCTGGAGAAAATAAGAGGCCTCTGGAGTTTGTGTGGGTCCAGTGATGTAGGGATATTGCTTTGACAGCTATATGGAGGGCAGACAGTTCTTGACTTGTGTGTGAATTGGATTTAAGTGAGGCAGAGTTGCACAAAGTGGTCAGCCTTACTCTCTTCCTGAGCCATCAAAGTCCGGTGGCAGGACAAAGTCAGGACCACTGGTGGCCTAGGATGTAGTGAATGACCTTACCACCTACAATGTCTGACCAAGCTCTAAGTGCTCCAGAGCGCTTGCCTCAGCTGCCTTCATGGCTGTTGGAACAAATTGTTTTTATTCACCCATTCCTCTAGGGTTATTTTAGTGGAGGCTTGGAGGAAGTCAGGGAAAGCAGGAGGTAAAGATGAGGAGGGAGAGCATTCTAGAGATTGGGTATGGCCAATGAAAATATCTAGAGCCTTGAGAAGGAATGTTCTGTTCAAGGAAAAGAAAGAAGGCTAGTGTCACTGGATCAAAGAGTATGTGGAGAAGAGGGGTGTAATATATAAAAGGACCAGAAAAGTGGAGGGGACAGATTATGAAGGCAAAAGGTAAAAAATATGAAGATATTATTTGGCAACAGATCGGATATGGAGGATGAGAGAGAATAAAGATTTGAGGATGATGCCTGGGTGGTTGGGTGGATGGTGGCACTCTTAACAGCAACAGGGAAGTGAGGAAGGGTGGGGCTAAGGTTTTGTGGGGAGAGATCATGAGCTCACTTTTGGACATTAGCTATAATCATCGTGTAAATAGTTTTCTTGGTCCTGTTTACTCTAAATCTTACTTGGTCCTGTTTACTCAGTTCATATAAGTTTTACTAAATTTCCCTTCATTCTTTATGTACATTATTTCATGAAGTTCAATAATACCTCTTTACATTCATAAACCACAGTTTGTTTAGCCATTCCCTGTCTCATGGATACCAATGTTGTTTCCACATTTTTGCTAGCCCAAAAACGCATCTACAAATATTTTTTGTATGTATGCAACTTTCTCCTCTGTCTTCGACATCCTTGTCATCTGGTGTTATCACTAAATCAAAGGTTATATACAATCTGGAACTAACAAAATCCCAAAATGTTTTCTATGATGGTTGGATCCATTCACAGCTCCACCAATAGTGTGTTTATCTGCCTACAACCCCTTAAAATTTATCAGTTTTGTCTTTGCTAATCTAACGGGGATGAGGTAAAACCATATTGTTTTGATTTCCATCTGTCTTATTTTTAGTTATTTAGAATATTCTTTCCCATAGTTGAACAGCATGCTCTTACAGAATTATTTGGGAGTAAGTGGAGGTTAAGTGATTTATTTACTCTTGGTAGCATAGCTAGTATGTGTCAGAGGCAGGACTTGAATCCAAGTCTGCTTGATTCTATGCTCGCCCTTTAGTCAATGTACCACTATGTAAAGCCCAAGAATAGAAGGTCATATTATAGAGTATTCTAGAAGGGGGAAGGGGTAAAGAACAGAATCAATTAAGAAAATTTTTCTTATTAAGGGGCATCACAGATGAATATCATGTAAAATGGGGTGAGATTATGGTAGCTGTATGGGTGGAGAGAATTCTGTAGTACTCTTATGTGGTATGAAAAAGCTAGTGCTGAGAGAGGATCGAAGAGAGGAAGAAAATATATTATCAATAAGTATTTGTTAAGATCCTAATTTATAGAGGCAGCTAGGTGGCACAGTGGATAGAACACTGGCCCTGGAGTCAGGAGGACCTGAGTTCAAATCCGGCCTCATCCGCTTGGCACTTACTAGCTGTGTGACACTGGGAAAGTCACTTAACCTGGTTTCCTAGGTGCCTCTCCCCCTCCAAAAAATTCTAATTTGTGCCAAGCACTGGGCCAGGTGCTAGGGCTACAAGTATAAAGAATGAAACAATCCCTACTCATGATGAGCTTACATGCTAATGGGAGAGACAACACATACGTATAAAAGTATGTACAGCAAAAATAGTAAATATAAGTAAAAAATAATAATAAAATAAAAAATAAGAAAAAAAAACCCTGACGAATATGACATGGACACATATATAGTAGTTAAATACAATGTAGTTTGGAAGCAAAGGAACTAGCAGTTAAGAGAAATCAGGAAAGACCACACATAAAAGATGGTGTTTGATCAACAACTTAATAAAAAAGATTCAAAGAATTTTGACTAAGGTTGAGTAATGGGAAGGTGGGGGAGATTTTCTAGGAGAAGACTGAAATCAGATTAGTGTGAACGAAATAAACAATATGGTCCTAGTACTGATTTAAACCAGGAGAAAAAACATATATAATAAAACAGAATTTGGTGGAGAAAACCCAACCTAAACAATTTTAACCACAAAAGTGAGTAGATTAGATTCACTAATAAAATAGAAAAGAATAGCAGAATGGATAAGAAAATAAACCCCAGCAATTTGCAGCATAGAAGTCATGCAGCTAAAACATAAAGACCAAATGTTACAATGAGTGACTATGACAAAATTAATTATTCTTCAGACAATTCTAAAAAAATACATGACATGCAGTCATGATTTCAGGTATGACAATAGCAAATTGTGCCTCTGACACAAATGATGGCAAAATTTGATATTCAGACAGAAAAATATTGCTGTTAAGAGAGACAAGCAGGAAAGCCACATTATGCTTAAAGGCATAGTTAACAACTCAGATCACATGATTATATCAATAGATACAGAAAAAAGCCTCAGTGAAATATGGTATCCATTTATGTTAAATTCTTTAGATGTATAGGCATGGAAGAATCCTTGTTAAATAGGGTCAGAAACATATATGTAAAATCAAGAGCTACCTTGCATTCTTTTCTATGGAGTAATACTATAGAAATTGGTATTTGATTCTTTTTTTGGTCTGGACTGGTGGTTTCCTCAGCATAAAGAACCCTCTACCAATGCAGATCAGCATCTTATCTGCACAGCTAGTAGTTATCAGAGGTTATACACTTGAAACCCAGGTCTTGAATCTGAGGCCAACTCTCTTTCCTACTGGCTTTACATAATTGACATTAAGAAAGCTTATATACCATTAACTGGTATTGAGAGAGAATAGTATCTAGGAATAAGGAAGTGAGAGAACTATTGTCCTCTAATCTGGTTAAAACATATCTGGAGTATTGCTTCAAATTCTAGGTGCCACATTCTAGGAAGGGCAGTGATGAACTGGAGACTTCCCAGAGGAAGTCAACCAGGACATGGAAAGAAAGACCTTGGATTCATGTCATAGGAGGATCAGTTGAAGGAATTGGGGTTATTTAGCTTGGAGAAGATATGACATGATAGTCATCCAAAGTGCTATATTCTGTTTAGCCCTAGAAGGCAGAATGAGGAGATGTGCAGAGAGGCCAAAACAGGCTTTATTTGGGAGAAACTTCCTAACTATAAGAGCTATCAGAAAGTGGAGTGGGTTGCCCCTGGAGGTAGTTGGTTTCCATTGGGGATTTTTGAGAAAAGGCTGGAGGACTATTCATTGCATTCCTTTTTTCAGATATAGGTTGGAATAGATGGCCACTAAAGTCCTACCCCAGCTGGAAATTCCATGTTTGTATTATTTTTCCCATTTTATGGATGACAGAACTGAGGGTCAGGGCAGGTTCAGTCACTTGTCCATTGTCAAACAATCACTAAGCCAGGCCTCAGAGTCAAATACAAGTGCTATGCTTTTTTTTTTTTTTACTAGCAGATGGTGATTCTTTATAGGATGTTATGCTGTTTACTTTTAGATGTTCAAATAATCTATATTCAGAAAAAATGAACAACTGAACAAGTGAACGAAGGCAGCAGGCCACATAATATATTGAATGTCTGTTGTCCTAGTCTTTGTGGTAATGAGGGAAAGCAAATTGGTGTTTACAGGAAGGGACTGGAAGAATAGTCTATAGGTTTTACAAAGGGTACTACCCAAATTCTTACCTGAAATCTCTTTACTGAACAAGGACAGGTGTTCTGCTGAAATCCCCTGTCTTCTTTCCAAAATCCCAGTCAATCTGGGTAGGTTTGTTTATATACCATACAGTGGTGGGGAGGGAGATCTCAGTTTATTGCTGGATGGGTTCTTGGTCAGCTTTGACTTCCACACTGGATTCTTTACTCTCCCTGTTCTTAAATCCTCTGTGATTCGAAAACAGACTCCTTGCTCTGGCCAGTATCATGGGGACAGCCATGGCCAAAGGCACAGAGAGAGGAGCTGGGGTGTGGTAGATGAGGAATGATAAGCAGGCCATTTTGGCTGGACGATAGAGTGCATGAAGGGAAGCAATGTGTAATAAGACAGGAAAAGTAGATTGGAGTCCTTCCGTGGGGGCTTCAAATGCCAAAGAGGGCATGTTCCTAGAGGTAAAGTACCATTAGAGTTTATTGAGTACAGGAGCAATATGGTCAGAGGAAAATCACTTTAGCATCTGTGTGGAGGAAGGATTAGAGTGGAGAGAGACTAGATGGTTTGGTGAATAGAGCAGGGGATGTAGAGTCAGGAACACCTCGGACACTCTTACCAGTTGTATGACTCTGGGCAAGTCCTATAACCTCTACCTGCCTTAGTTTGCTCATCTGTAAAACAGGGATAATTAGAGCACCTAAGGGAAATTGTAAGGATAAAGTGAATAAAACATGAAGAACTAGACTTGGTCTAGTAGATTCAGACATGAAGGTGAACCTAATGAGGAGGGTGGATGTGCTGAGAGACAGGGAAGGGGTGGAAAATTCCTCTCTGGAGGACTTTAACAAGTAGAAGCCATGTGGTTATTTGGGCTCATGTAGGCAGGGGTACTTTAGGGACCTCCATTTGCTAAGCACAGTGTGTATTTTTCTTCCAAACCCATGTTTTCCTTTCTCTTAAGTAACCCTCCCCACCCCACTTACGTGTTTTCAGAGCAAATCCTCTCTACAGGTGGGTCTCACACTTAGCTCATGAAGAGACAGTTTGGAGATCAGAGATATCCCAAGCCTGGGAGTGGGCCTATGAGGTTTTAGCCCCTTCTTAGGAACAGGAAGCTGTTTAAGGATTGCATTTTGTTGGGGTTTGTCCATGTGTAACCCCTCGTCGGTTGTAAGCAACCACAACCCCCTCCTCTCCCCTCCCCACCCCTCACCCCCACAAGGCTTTCCAGTCCCTGGGAGTTTGTGTGGGTTCTTGGTCTGACTCCCAGCATGGCCCACCACTCCCTTGTAACCATGTTGTACATGTTGCTATGCGCTCACTGTTCGAAGTAGAATTGGAGAGTTGTTCAAATCATCACAGACCCAGGAGAAGGATGGGAGGGAATAGGGGTGGGGAGTGGGGCAGGTACAGACTCCTGTAACTGGTGTTTGGAAACTCTGGCCGTTTAAAAAAGTTCTGTCATTTCTGCAGTGCATTAACATTTACAAAGGACTTTCCTCACAGCAACTAGATGAGGGATAAGGATTATCACCATCACCATATTACAGATGAGGACACTGGTGTTGAGTGGTAGTTAATGACTTGTCCAAAGTCACTGAGATAATAAGAGTCAAAGCTTGGAGTCAATTCGAGGTCTGGAAGATAAATGTCAGACTCTCAGTCCATAAACATTTATTAAGCTCCTACCGTGTGCTGGGTACTATGAGTATTTTTTTCTCTTACATACCCATTAACATGACACTGGAGACTGGGAAGGTTGCTGGAACCCAGAAAAGAATCTACACAATTCATACACATTCCTTATTTCAATCAGAGCAATGAATTTCTTCAGATTTTAAAGTTCCAGAGTCTGGGCATGATGGATAGGGGACTGAACTGTGGGTAAGGAGGTCTGGGCTCTTAACTTATGCCAGGAAGATCACTTCTCTGGGTGTCAGCTTTCTCACCTGTAATTTGAGGGGGCTGGACATGATCTTCCACTTGCTGGCTTCTATAGTTCTAGCATTCCTTGGCTCATGGATAGATAATAACACAAGGCAGTATATGGGCGTTGCCGAATGAGGGTCGCAGGACTTCTAGGGAGGGAGAGATAAACTGCAGTGGTCAGAGGAGACCTCACTGAGAAAGTAGAATTTTCCGCCTCCGTGTTCCCCCTCCTCTTTGGAAACCTAAACTTCCCACTGCCTTTTCCTTCACCTTTCCCTTTTTCATTCTTGAATGCTCTAGGATAAATTTATTTCTCTTTCCTGCTCTTCACACCACTATTCTCCAGTCTACCTCCCTTGTAGGAGCATCTTTTTCTTCCCACCTCTTGTTCAGCCCTTGGGGGGTAGGGTGAAGCAGAAAGGGAAAAGCTCCTCATTTCCCACCTGGGGAGGAGAGATGAGTTGCCACGGCAACCTTCAGGCCTCTTGCACTGAGAGGAAAGGGCAGAAAGAAGCTTTGTTTGTAGAAGGATGAATGTGGGCAGAAAGAGCGAAAGGGCAGGGAGAGATGTCAGGATCTGGTTTCTGCCTAGTGCTCTGTGGGGGAATCATATACTTTTCCTCCTCCCTTTTCAAGGAGGAGGATGATCAGTAACCCTTGGTATTGGATGCTAGCCTGCTCACTGGCCCTGGATCTGGGAGCATTTGCCCTTCTATGGAGAAGATGGTTTGCTTAGGTTATTAGAGATATATGTTAGTGCTTCAAGGGACCTTAAAGGTCACCTGATTCTATCCCTTTGTTATAAAATATAAAATATTTCTCTATAAAGAGGAAAGAACTGAGGTTTAGAAATATGAAATAATTTGCCTAAAGTCCCACAGCTAGTTAAGCGACAATTTGGAATAAAACAAATCTCTTCAATAATCAGCAGTTTTTAAAAACTGAGTCCCTGGAGATGCAGGGCCCTGAATGAAAGGCCATTCTTTGGAAAAATAAAACAAAGCCAAACTTCTTTTCTCTCCACATCGGCCAACCTAAGAGGGCAGCTATAGGCTGCTTGGACAGCTGGATCCTGGCTCCCTGGAAACATTTTAAATTGTCAATGGGCTTTGTTTGCAGCAGTTATTAATCTGTTCCTGAAAGCCTCAGAGGCTGTTTTGGGAAGGCCCAAGGCTTGAGCTAGGGTAGTGAAGTCCCTGGAGCAAGTGTGATGACATTGTAAGAACAAGGCTGTCCAGGAAGTCACTCTGAAAAAAATGGGTACAGCCAGCCTTTAGGCAGAGACAGCTCAAGCCTGAGGAAAGTCCAGGATGTAGGAAGAGACAGCTTTTTGACTGGATCCTGGGGTAGGCTGAAAGCCATAAGCCTGGAGGGGCCCACTTGGGGATCCTTGCCCAAAGGCAACAGTAAAATCATTGAATCTAGGAGTTAGGAAGAACCTTGAAGGCCTTCCAGTTCAACCTGCCTCTGGACAAGAATCTTCTCTACCACCTTCCCAACTAGTGGTCATACAGCCTTTGCTTGAAGACCTCTAGTAAGTGGTAACCTAGTACCCAGTCCACTTTGGGATAGCTCTAATTATTAGGAAGTTTTCCCTTATAGAGAAGCCTAAAGCTGCCTCCTTGGGCCTTCCACACATTGTTTCTAATTCTCCTCTCTAGACTCAGGCAGAACAAGGTGGGAGTTGAAGGGAGGGGCAAGAATGTGACCTATGTACTCTGTGAGCTGATGAGCTTGACTTTGATTCCTGTGAAAATTCTTAAAGAGATGGTCCATGGTGGTTAGTCAGTGAATTATCTGCTTTACTTCTTTTAGTCTCCTTAGAGTTACTGCGAAGCATTCCTGTACGTCACTGTCTGGGCCTCCATTCCCCCAATTTTAAAATGAAAGGACTTAGAATTAACCTTGCAGAGTCCTTCTAGCCTCAACATTCTTTGATTGCATGTTTCATTATTCTGTGTTATTGCAGGGCTCTTAGGATTGCTCCTGAGAGGCCCAGAGAGTTTGAGGGACTTGTCATAAATCATACAGGTAAGGCAACTTCTAGGTTTCTAGGGACTGGGCTGTCTCTTGCAATGTTTGGTGTTAGCCCCAGTCGCTCTGGAGCAGTCTCTAAGTGAGGCCCATTTCCCTTTGGGGCCTCTTGTCTTTAGTAATGAGGTACTTCACAAACAAAACATGGTGACAGCAGCCTGGGTCATGTTTTATAACTTCTGATCAAGGCATGAGGCTGGGGAGCCTCTGGGCCTGGACTATGTAGGTGAACTCTCATTTGGGTGAGAGTGTTATACACAATGTATAAATTACTAGGGTCCCAGACCATAAGCTAGAATTTCCAGGGAGTAGTCAGCCTATTCCTGCCCATCCTTTCTGGAAAAGTAAATCATAGATTTATTAATTTAGATCTTTGGGTTTGAAGAACCCATAAATTGGCTGGTTCAGTCCCAGGCAGATAAGACCCTACTACAGAGAATAATTGTCTATCTAATTTTACAGAGGCCTCCACTAAAGTCCTGCTTTGATGCCACATAGTGGTGTGGATATGACTTTAGGCTCTTAAAGGCTCTGCTATATGATAGTATAGCCCGAGTTCCAACTCGTCCTCCTAAGGCAGGTATATAGCAGACAGAGCACTGGGCCTAGAATCAGGAAGACTTGGCACATAGTAGGCACTTAATCCCTTCCTTCCTTCCTCCCTCCCTTCATTCTTTCCTTCCTCCCTTCCTTCCTCCCTCCCTTCCTTCCTTCCTCCCTTCCTTCCTTCCTTCCTCCCTTCCCCCCTTCCTTCCTCCCTTCCTCCCTTCCTTCCTTCCTTCCTTCCTTCCTTCCTTCCTTCCTTCCTTCCTCCCTCCCTTCCTCTCTTCCTCCCTCCCAATGTGGGCCCAGAAATGTGCTCTTTGTTTTATGTCTGAGGATTTTATGTCTGAGGACTATCCCAGCTTAGTTTCTTGAGGCTTATCACTAGAAGTTTAATCAAGAATTTATGTTTTATTTAATTTTTTTTCTCTTTTACTTAGCATTTACTTTTTCTTTCTTCTGCCCCCCAAATCCTCACCCCTAAGCACTGGGAAAAAAGAAAAGTAGAATCTTTGTAATGAAAATGCATGGTTAAGTAAAACAAATTTCTATATTGACCATACCCTAAAACATGTGTCTCATTCTGCATATTTAATCCATTACTTCTCTCTTAGTACTTTGGAATCATGGCTGATCATTGAGTACTCCAAGCCTCAGTAAGAAACAAGGCCAGTACAATGAGCTTGTCTACCTGCTTTGGACACTGGCAGGCAGCCTGAATCCAATGTGATCTCCAACTTTTAATTAAATCCTGTCAGGTCCATAGAAGGAGATGGAACCAATTCCTGGCTGAGGATAGTACAAGGAAAAGAAAACAAGGAAGGGCAGAGGCCAACACCTACCTAAATTGGGCCTTTAGGAGAGTAGGGAGAAGCCAGGGATTGTGAAAGGGGCTGGGGCCTGGTCCTAGTCACCCCATCCACAAATGCAGTGGAAGTGACATCTAGAACTGTAATCTTGCGGATAAAAGATGAAATGACTGAGGAAACAATGGTTTGAGCTTCTGAGCACATTGATTTATTAAACAATACATGCCAAGCTTTGGCACTGAACTTCAAATACAAGAGGAGACAGATTTTTATATGATATAATATATAATTAAAGACCATCAAATAAGACCAATAAATTAAAAGAAAGCAATTAGGTATACAAAATTAGGTAATCTTATTTCCAATTGGATGAAAGATTAGGGACTTTCCAAGTTGGGAGGGACAAGGAAAATAGTGTAATTTCTCTGAAATCAGAAAAGTCAATGTCTTGCTCCCTCCCCCAAGTGTCTGTGTTAGGTCAAAGGAACACAAAAACAATACCCAATTGGCCAGTACAGAGCCAGTTTTAAGGTAAGACACATGGTTTGCTTGAGATACATAATTGTGAGGAAACTCCTTGTATCAATCAGTCTTGGATCTGACTGTTTCTGGTCAGCATAACTTAGGTCCCCAGTTAAGGTCTCTAAGCAGTGAGAAGAAGTGGTCCAGCTTCCCAGAAATACAGGGCTAGGTTCAAACAATGGAATAAAGTTTTCTCACAATTCCCACAACTGAAGAAAGTTTTCTCATAAGACAGAAATTGAACTAGTTCCACAATTGAATAGAAAAGGAATAGAGTTAGCTCCAGGACTGAGTCACAAGATGGACTTAGTGTGATTCACCCAATTCCCACTACCACTTGCTGTTCTAATCCTCTCAATCCTACTGCAGAAATCCCAATGTAATTTCCTTTTAGAAATTATTATGGTGCTTTGAATAGAATGGTAGCATAAATCTTATTCAAAAAAGCAGTAATAGCCATAAGAATGCAAGAGAACTTTTAAGTGGTCATGGAAATAATAAAATCTGACCACAGAGGAGTTAAAAGTACAGAGTTCCTACTAAGAGGAATACTTTCAAGATGATCTGGTCATATCATGTGCATAGACGATTTTTTGTTTTGTTTCGCAAGTAAGGAAATAAAATTTAGTAGAGTTATGCTTTATTGATGAAAAAACTTTAAAATTGGAATACTGGCAGTTTATTAAAGGAGAAAAACAAGAGCAATCTACATATTAATTATTGGAATTCAGCACCTCAAGTTTAAAATAATTTGTACTTGATATTATGAAATCGTGATGTTTTGATGATCAAATCACACTTTAAGTTGTTCCGTTTCCAATGTCTGTCTTTAGTACTTCTTGTCAATGAAAAAAATTCCTGTTACAGAGAATATTGTTCTAAAGAGTGTGGATGATAGAACCAATGGGGTGTGCCCTTCCCATCCAAGAGCATGGGAGTGAGCAGAGCCTGACAGTAACACAAAGTTTTAATCCAGAAAGTGAAGCTGAGGATAAAAGCAAACAGAAAAACTGAACAATGAAGAAACACTATAGGTTAAGGGAAGTCCAAAAGGTTAATCCGTAGGAGGCAACAAGTACAGGTAGAGAAGAAAATGGTCTAGCCAAAAAGACTGCAAGAGAGCAAGAAAGTAAGTACATGATAAATAGTGAAAGTAAAGTCCTTCAGGAAAATATTAGAAGGATAGGGAATAGATTAGAACAGAAGGTGGAAAACCTTTCTGAAGTAGAAGACTGCCTGAAAAATAGAACGAAGCAAAGAGAACTTAATGATTCCATGAGGCAACAAGAAATGTTAGAACAAAGTCAGATGACTGGGGAAAAAAATAGAACATGTATATCTACTATCAAAAACAACTGACATGGAAAACATACTGAGGAGATGTAATTTAAGATTCATCATACTCTCTGAAAACCATGACCAAATTTAAAAACTAGTACTAGATAGCATATTTTTAAAAAAATCACAAAAGAATATTCAGAGCTACTAGAACCAAAGGACAAAGTAGAACTAGAATCCCTGGCTGCATCCTAAAAAAAAACCTCAGATTGAACACATCCAGGAATGTCATAGCCAAAATTCAATCCCTTTTATTAAGGGGATTTGTTCTGTAAAGTTTGGATTCAGTCAAAGGGCCTTCCTTAAGGACCTAGGGGGCTCATCCCCTTAATAAAAGGATTAATAAAAGGATTTGTTCTGTAAAACTTGGACTTAGAAGGTTGCACCCAAGGACCTAGAAGACCCCAAATGGCCTTGAGGCCTCAGGTTCCCCACCCCTGGTAGAGGTTGAGACCCAGAATGAGACATACATTTTCAAACATGACCAATGTGTAGTTTTGTTTTGAGTTCTTTCTTTCTCTCCCTCTTTCTTTCCCTTCCTTCCTTCCTTCCTTCCTTCCTTCCTTCCTTCCTTCCTTCCTTCCTTCCTTCCTTCCTTCCTTCCTTCCTTCCTTCCTTCCTTCCTTCCTTCTTTCCTTCCTTCCTTCCCCTCTCTCCCTCTCTGTCTCTCTATCTCTCCCTCTCTACCTCTATCTCTCTATTTTACAAAGGAAGATTTTGGGTTGGGGGGAGTTATAGAGGTAATGAAAGGGGTCAGTGATAGCCAAGAAAAGAAAAGAAAAAGAGTATCAATGAAACATTAAAAAATATATACAGAAGGAGGTTCAAAAGGGCATTATTAGTATTATCCTATTAAATATACACTTAAAATTTTGCACAATAGAAATTCATAGTTTCCTACATGACTCTATTTTTCTGTCTTTTATATAGAATTGTTCTATTTTCATAATATAAAAAAATTAAAGAGAAAAAAAACAAAGACAAAAGTTTTGTCTCCATTTGCCTTGATTGCCTTTGTTTATTTTATGGAACTTGAATACTTTAATGGTGTGTCTTCCCCTTGTACCCTATGTACTATTTTTCTTGTGTTATTCAAGAAGCCCCTAAAACCTTACTTCTAGGAAGCCTTCCAAGATTAAGTGTAAGGGAGATGGTAGTATCTTCTTCCTTTCCCAGCCCTGCTGTCCAAGTATGGAGTCATAGTCTTAGAACTGGAAGGGAATTTGAGGTTATCTAGTTCAGTTTCCTCTTTCCAGATAAAGAAATTGAGGACCAGATAGATTAAAGGATCCATCTAAAGTCACACAGTCAATTAAGTGGCCGAGGTAGGATTTGAACTTTGGTCTTATGACTCTAAGTTCAGTGTACTTTCCACTATAACATGTGGACTTCCTTTGATTGTGAAATCCCTTCCAGCACCAAATCCTATGATCTTATGAAAGAGTACTGTGCCAGGATTCAGAAGATCTGAGTTCTAGTCCCTTTTCCCACCACTAACAATTTTTCTGGGTTTTGTTGCTTTCTATGTGAATACTTCAATGTTCTAGTCATTTCTTCTGCCTCACAAAAGCATTAATTTCTATGTGGTTTGGTTTTGAATGCTGTCAGTGGTTGTTTGGTTTTTGGTGTTAAGGGTCACCTTTTTGTAGAAGAATAATCATGGGTCTATGGCACAAGAACAACTCTTGAAAAGTCTGTAAGCAAAGATCTTGGTATCTGAAGCTATCACCAGAATCAAAGAATTTTGGGGCCTGGGAAGGAATGTATAGAAGTCACTTCATCCCTAGATGGGGCTTCAGACAGGACTTTGTGAGTACCTGAAAAGTTGTAGGAAACTAAATTTTTATAAATCAGATAATATTTCTTAAACACTCTGGGAACTGTTTAAAAGAATCCCATCAAGAGTCCCTAGATAATTTATCTGGATTTGCATAAACTGAATTTCTTTGAAGTCGTTCACCCATGTGTCACAGCAGCTATGATGTGGTTGGGGTGGAAGGTTGACTTGTGCACATAAAAGACAGCTCTAGGCAGGATTTTTCCTATGTTCTTTCCAGGAAGATGACCTTTCTCTGTTGCTCATTCACCATCTTACAAGTTAGTGCCCGTTGGATAGCCCATCTGATTGACTCCCTCAGTTCTGATGGGAGGATTTGTTTATAATTTCATTTCCTTGTACTGTCCCAGGCTCAGACCTGGGTGGGGGTCAGGGGATTGGGAAAAAAAGTTAGCTCCATGAGGAGAGGGAAGTAGCGCCTTGTATAGACTTGTGTTCTTTTCCAATTCCATTTCTGAGTTGTGGTAGATCAGGTGACCTTTCCTAGATATTGAATTTCACCATTTTCCTCCAGAGTGGGTTCTTCTATCTACTGACTCCTGCATCTGGGGCCAGGTCAGGATAATGCATAATCTGTAGAATCATAGCCTCCTGGGTGGTTTTTACAAAGGATGTCAGGAGGTCATATTGTCCACTCCCTTTCACCTGGGCCAGAAAGCACTTGGCCTATGTCTTCAAAAGCCTTTCCAGACACTTCTCAGTCTCTCCAAGTAACAACTCCCATTGCTTTTTGGCAATGAAGTTCTTCCCAGTGTCTGACCAGAATCTCTCTTGCTGTTGTTTGGGACCCTTATTCCGGTCAGTCCTGGTTTCTAGGGAAATGGAGAACAGCTGCTTGCCCCCACCCCCACTTCCTTCTCCTTCACCTTAGGGTATCACCTCCGTGCATCCAGCCCCTGAATCCCCCAGCAATTTCTTTGTCACCAGATCGCATTGCATGCTCCTGTCCAATTTGCTGTCCGGCTGCTTCCTGTTCCAGGGATCTCCCTCCCACCTGAATATTTGTGTTCTGATTATTTATCCGCAGATGCAGCCACTGCATTTTTCCAGGTTGAATCTGCTCTTGTTACTTCCTGCTCACAGTTGCTCACATCTCCCTGCCATGGTAGCCTCCCTTGGCATGGACTTCTTGTCCACTGGAGAAGGAGGTTGGGGGTGAATGAGATTGGGAGAAGTCATTTACATTGCTGAGAGGGGCTTCTGCCTCATCTGATGTTCAGGCCCTTCCCGGGAGAATGTTGGACTGATACAAATTCCACCTGCTGGGAAAGGATCTGGACAGAGACCTGCCCCAGCTGTTTGGCTTCCTTTTGGTCTCAAGTGCGAGAACAAGGAGACCACCTTCCTACCCTCTTGCCTTGATTACTTCCAAACAGACGTTCCCAGTGTTAATTAAATACTTGGCAGATGCAGTGAATGGGTGCCAAATGAGCAAGTAGAGGATCGTTGCTGCTTTGTGATTGACTTTCCTATTCAGGTGCAAATCCCTTTGGTCGAGGCTACGCTGGCAGTTGGGGTAAGTGGGACAAGTGGGGCAAAGTCTCCAACTTAAATGCAGAAGCAGTAATTAGTCCCCAGATCTTTAAACCTTGAACACAAATTTATCCTAAGCTTTTGGTTGCTCAACTGAAAGTATTTACAATGGCTCTCTGCCCCATGTAGGTAGATGCTAAATATTGATAAATGGGGGTGGTAAATTTTGGGATTAGGGAAGCCCAGTATTTCTAGCAGGGGCTCAGGAATACTTACATGAGTTATTTTTAAAGCCTTCCCCTCATCTCATTTCAGTCCTTATTAGGAATGAGAACAAGAGGTTTAAGTTGATTTCTTGGTACTGTTTATTCACTATGATTCTACTAAAATCCAGAAACAGAAAGTCAGTCATGTGAAAGTTTTACCTTCAGTTTCATAAGCTTATAGAACCAAGAGAGGTCCTGGAAAATCATCTTGTCCAACCCTCTTATCTTTCAGATAGAAATAGTGAGGCTTGGAGTAGGGGACTGACTTTTCCAAGATTATACTGTTAATTGGTGACAGTCAGGATGAGAAACTGAGTCCCAGCCCAGAGCTTTTGCCATTACATCAGATTGCCCCCTTGTGGGCATCAAGGGATACAGGTTTAGAAGAGGCCAGAACTCTTGGATAAATGCTACATGTCCCCTTCTCTGCTTTCTCTTTCCTTCTTTCTTCTTTTGCTGCCCCATCTTTCTTTCTCTCTCCCTCTCTCTCTCTTCCTCCTCCTCCCCCCTCCCCACCATGTTCTTGGCTCTCTGAACATGATGCTAGTTAGGAGTCTTCCAAAGAAGATGCTGATGAATTTGGAGCAATGTTTAAATTCATCTGGGGGAATAAACAGCTGCAGCTTGAAAAATACATGCACATATAACACCCCTACCCTTCTTTCCCCCCTCTTTTCCCTCCCCTAGCACAACTCATAAGGAAACAGAAAGCCTCGTGAATGACCACTGTGCAAAGGGGAAAGGATTAGCTGTCCCATCAACTGGCAGACTTCAAGCAGGAGGGCTGTTGGTCCTTAGAAACTTTTTTTTTTTTGAGAATTCTGGAGAACGTTGAGCCCCCTGCACTGAGAGCTCTGTGTGAAACAGGACCGTTTCAATATTCTCAGCAACCGTCACACCCATTCTACTGGGTGTGGTTTTTCCTGTGTATATTTTAGCCAGTTAAGCATCATGAAATCCATAGGTGTTAGTGTGTGATGTGGGGGGGTGGGGGGAAAGGGGGATGGAGTCAGTCACTAACCCTCTTTCTGCCATAGTTTTTTTTTTTTTTGTAAAATGAAAATGATTCCATTTCCCTATCTTGCTATTAGCAAGGACTCTCCTGTATGACCTGAAATGACCACTAGAGGGATTATTCCAGATCCCTCAAGCTTGAAGACTTTTTAGAGGTCCTCTTGTCAATCAGTCTGCAAATTCTTTATAGGCTCACGTATCTAGAGCTAGAAGAGACCATTCAATGCATCCCCCTCCTCCTATTATGCAGATGGAGAAGCTGAAGCCCATGGAGGTTAAATGATTTGCTTAAAGTGATACAGGTAGCAAGCATTAGAGGCAGTCTTTGAACTCACATCACCAGAGTCCAGAGTCAGTGCCTTTTTTTCCCCTTCGATGTACCACACTGCCTCATCTTCACTGAACGTGCACTATATATAAAGTACAGTGACAGCAAGGCTACATATCATATAATTATAGAACTGATAAGCTCAAAGAAAGCCTAGTCAATGTGAACCAACAATCATACTGGAGGGGGAATCTCTATTGATGGACAAGAGGGAAGGAACATCTCTAAATCTAAGCATAGATTCATCTTTTCACCTAAACCCTCTCTTTTACTGTAAAAGGGAAAGCCCACGTAACAGGAGCAGTTAAATAATTTAAGTCATTAAAGGACCTTGTTATAGGACCCCCAAAAATATCTTGACCAAATATCTGAAAATATTTTTAACAAATCAGGGGAGGATTTTAGGAACCTAGTGTAGGCCATATGTGGACATGAGGAACCAGGTGGTATAGGGAAGGAGCTCAGGATTTGTCGTCAAATGATTTGGGTTCAAATTCTGTCTTAACTTTTCATTGCCTTTACTATCTTAGTCAAGTTGCTTAAACTCTTGGGGATTCAGTCTCCTAACCTGTAAATTGTTTTTTATTTTGGCCCTTTTTCAGTCATGTCCAACTATTCATGACCCCATTTGGGGTTTTCTTGGCAAAGACACTTGATTGGTCTGCCATTTCCTTCTTGTTTTACAGATGAGGAAACTGAGGCAGGCAGGGTTAAGTAACTTGCCCAAGGTCACACAGCTAGTGTCTGAGGCCAGATTTGAATTGAGGAAGAAGAGTCTTCCTGACTTCAGGCCCGGTGCTCTCGCCACTATGCCACTTAGCTGTCCCAACTTCTAAAATGAAAGAATTCAAATTTATGATTAAGCTCTTTTCCAGCTCTAAATGCTAAGATCCCATAAAAAATCAAACTCTGCCCAATTTCAGTAGAGCATTGACCAATCAATTGATAAACATTTTTAAACTCCTACTAAGTGCCAGGCACTGTGCTAAGTGCTGGGAGACAGGAGAAGAGGCAAAGGAGCTCACAATCTACTCACCATACAATGACAGGTTGTTTTCGCTGTTGTGTTTGTCCTTCCAAGAGGGCTATGACATCAAGGAAATGATGACATGACTTGCAGTTGACTTTGATTTGAGTGAGGGAGGGCTGTGTAAGGTCACCAGCCTCACTTTCTCCTCCAGAGCCATCTGGGTGCAGTGGCCAGACATTCATCAGGACAACTGGAGATGACCCAGGATGCACTGGGAGAGGAAGACCCTCAGAGTTCCCAGCCAAAAGAGAAACAGTTACTATTTAGTATTTACATTCACTCTGTGTAGGAGGACAGGGGACCTATTGTCCAACCTATGAGCTCCAGAGTGAATTGGGTTTAAGGCTTGGTTTTTTGAGAAAGAAATCTAGCCAGTAAACCCGAAGTTAAGGAAGCAGCTTTCTTTTGGGTAAAGCATGGAGAGGGAGAGGACCACGGACATATCACTCAGTCAGTGACAACCTGAGAGATTTTCTGTAGAGCCCAGTGACATGGAGTCATAAGGGGTACGAGGTACAGATAGTAGAGAAAAGAGCGATGAAGTGACAATCTGTTTCTCTCTTAGGTCTATATGAGGATGGAGACAGGAGAATCCCAGAAGCTCAGTAGCCCTCATTGAGACCAAGCAGACAGTCTGCTAAACCTGTCCTTTCCACTAGGGCGGTGATCTTTACCAT